>NC_081369.1:27643394-27948727 GCF_030684315.1 Stegostoma tigrinum
GCCCACCTCCTTTTAGAATGTACTGTTGCAATGAAAATATGCAGTGATTTAGCCAAGGATTTTCTTGAGCAGCTCAGTAATGCAAGGTTTTTAGAATGTATATCACATTCTTTTTCCCTTCTTCAAATTGAATCAGCAACTCCTGTACGTAACCATTGGCATAAACTTAATTTCTTCATTAGATCAATCCACATAAAAAGCATTTGTGAACTAGAATAACTTGATCCTCTGCAATAAAGATGAAACAGGCAGCAACAAACAAAAGCCGACTGGAACATCAAAAAGCCAATAATGAGACTAAAATGCTACTGAACTTGTCCAGCATTGATTTGGAGCACAGTTTATTTGAAAAAAAACAAAATCTGCAATGACCAGTCTAATAATACTGAGCCATGCATTTAAACAAACCATTCTCAAAACACAAAATAGAAAAGGCTCTAACCATCGAAGTTTAGACGAATGTGTAGTGACTTTATTGAAGCATTTAAGACCTGAGAGCACTTAAAAAATGTTTCCTCTCTTAAGAGAGGATAGAAATAGGGGACACAATTACAAAAGGGTCTCCCATTTAAGATGGGCATGAGAAGTTTATTTTTCTCTCAGAGGGTCTTCAGCCTGTGGAATTCTGTTTTCCACAGAGGCATGGTGTTGAATTTATTAAAGACTATGTTAGGTAAAATTCTTGACAAAGTCAAGGTGTATAGGAGGCAAACAGGGAACTGGCGTTGTGACCACAAACTGATTTTATCTATTGACACAGAAGGTTGCGTGGGCTGAATGGCCTAATCCTGCACCAAAAAAATTCTGAAGAGGGTTCTGGACCCGAAACGTCAGCTTTCCGGGCTCCTCTGATGCTGCTTGGCCTGTTGTGTCCCTCCAGCTCTATACCTTGTTATCCCTTGTTCCTAAAGGAGGTTTTAGTTATTTTACAAGTTCATAATTTAATTTTATCAAACAGACCTATATTATTTAACATGACTTTCTGCTGTACTTTCCTTGATGACACAGAGCTGAAATTCAAGCATTGCTAGAAATAGACATAATGTCAAAGCAAACAATAACCAAAAGAATTGCGGATGCTGTAATTCAGGAACAAAAACAAAGTTGCTGGAAAAGCTCAGCAGGTCTGGCAGCATCTGTGAAAGAAAAACAGAGTTAACGTTTTGGGTCCTGTGACCCCTCCTCAGACAAAGCAGTTCATCTTCCACTCAACAGGAATGAAATGAAAAAAAAAGTTGTAAAAGGAACCAACACTAATATTAATTAAAATGAATTCTTATGCTGAATCACTCCCTCCACCACCAATGTACAATGGTAGCAATGTGTACTATCTACAGGATCCACTGCGACATTTCACCAATATTCCTCAGACAGCATCTTCCAAACATCTTCCCCCTAGAAGCCCAAGGGCAGCAGTTACATGTGAATGCCACAATCTACAAGTACCCTCCAAGTCATACACAATCCTGACTTGGAACTAAATTATCGTTCCTTCACTGTTGCTGAATCAAAATCCTGGAACTTATTCTCTAACAGCACTGTGATGTCCAAATGAATGGTAGCAGTTCAAAAAAGTGTTTCACCGCCACTTTTTCAATAGGAATTAGAGATGGATAATAATTAGAGATGCTAGCCGAATAGCCAAGAGAAGCCGGGTGCTCACACCCTCCGAATGAATGAAATAATTTAAGGTCCACTTTGCTGTGGGACCGGAAGAAGAGTTTGCCTCATGTTGGTGAGATCTGAGAGTGCTTGTGAGGGAGGGCAAAGGTGAATTTGATAATAATGCTTGATAATAACATGGAAGAAATCAAGTGCATCAATTTCTCAGCTTGGCTGTTACAGAGTCTTTCTTCTTTTTGTGGCTGACATTGGGGAGCACAGAAGGGCCACTTATGTAACAGAGTCTCCAGGCAATCTCCCAGAACACTGCCCAAGAATTTCATCAAATAAAACCCGATAACTGGCATTGCAGGAACACATAATGCTCAATACAGAACAAATTGCTAAATTATGCAATGATCCTATAGAATTTAGGGTTGTTGATCACTTTGTTCCCACATCTTAAAAAGTCCTCACATCTTTTAATCTATGCAAAGAGAAAGAACTGGCAAGTATCAATGCACTCTGCTTATTTACTTTGCTGACTACACAATAATCTCTGCAGTCGACCCTACTAATCAGGACAGAGCTACTGTCCCTGTGTAGGCTGTAACTGCTCTTGGACAGCAGTTTTAACTCCTACACAGAACTCACCATAGCTTTAGGTCTAAACTGTCATGCTTGGCTATTTCATCGGATTCCTTTGTAGAAATGACAGATTTAATACATGTGGAAAGACTCTGGACTGAATCATATGCTTGTTTTCTCTGAGCATCTGGAGCTTTTCCTATGACAAGTGAATTACCAGCTTTGCTAAACACCTCCACACTGGGCTCAATATCCAGCTCTGTCATGACAGCTGGGCTTCCAACATTGTTAGAACTTCTTGGGTGACAGTGTCCTCCTGAGAATACAACTGAAGATAGCATAACACCCATCTCTCCGATTGTTGTTTACAATGGTCTTTGATGATGGTGCTGTTGCTTTTTGGATCTATTAATACATGCCCCTCACATTCTTTATGTCAAGGAACATCTGAATATTCTGGTAAAGTTGTAACTAGTACACATCGCCACACCACATACTAGTCTGTTGGGCTTGATTTCAAGTGAATCTTAGTGCATTCAGATTCTTCTTGCATGGATCTTGTAAATTAAAGTGAATTGACTACTTGTGTTTTATAACAGGTTCCACCCTAGTGATAATAAAGTGTGAAGTTGGATGAACACAGCATGTCAAGCAGCATCTCAGGAGCACAAAAGCTGACGTTTCGGGCCTAGACCCTTCATCAGAGGGTCTAGGCCCGAAACGTCAGCTTTTGTGCTCCTGAGGTGCTGCTTGGCCTGCTGTGTTCATCCAGCTTCACACTTTATTATCGTGGATTCTCCAGCATCTGCAGTTCCCATTATCTCCACCCTAGTGATGTTAGCCTCAAACAATCAACATTTTTCCTTCTTGCTTGCGATATGTGCAGAATGCAGTTGTGAATGGCATCTCAAAATATGTTCCATTTTGCTTTTGTGTTTTATGGGAATGCTGGACAGTGTCTAATCAATTAAGCCAAGAAACTGCTGGCTTTGATTTGGGTATTCATTTACATTGATGCTGATAGCCTGTAGCTTACTTACATGAGGCCAGTCTTGTCAAGGGCAGATCACTGAAAGAAATCATCTCATGTTCGACTGGCAGGGGGAGAGTTCAGTGGCAACATACAAGAAAATTGTAGACTTCACTGTAAGGAACCCACTATTCTTGATGACATAATCTCCAAAAATAGTCTTTGGCATCTGCCGCTCAAATCAAACAGGGCCAGCTAAAAATGTGTATGTCTATGCTCCAACATGGTGCTCCACTAAAGAAGTGGCAAGGTAGTTTTATGAGGAGCTTGACAATGCTAAAGCGGAATCCCTCAATCAGAACATTTCTACTGGGGATTTCAATGTAAAAGTGGGTGTGGTCCGTGAGACATGGCCTTCTCGCTTTGCACACATGATCGCGGAAAGATTAATGAGAATGGAGACAATGTGAGCGTTGCAGCTACCATGAGCTTTATGTAACTAACACCTTTCAGAACAAACCAATGTATCCTGGGGACATCGAAGGTCAGAGCTTTGGCACCAGCTGTATCTGATCATTACTAGATATGATTCTGTAAACAGCATTCTCATTCCAGACACCACAGCACTGACTGTGATACTCCCTAGTATGGACTAAGTTTAGAATGCAACCCTAGAAGTTGTTTGCATTCAGTAATAAGATTTAGAACTTTCAGCAGGATTAAATTAACAAAATTAGCATATATACTCAAGTAATTGTCAGTCTCATGTAAAAGCGGACTTCCAACTTTTGAACAGAAACATCATTTGTCATGTATAGGTTGATCCATGATGTTTTGCGAAGAAAATCCAAACACTTTGTGATTATTGCCCTACACACTTGCCACTGAAGTCAGTCATGCCCCAGTGCAAAGCTGTATGACAGAATCATAGAATAGCACCTTATTGAAGATGGCGGTTCAGCTCCTTATGTTTGCCAATGTTAACAAGCAATGCCATGGCTACCACCTCACTGGTGCACACCGGTTTCCCACCAAACCCACTCCCAACCCCAAAGGTGTCAAATATCAAGAAGAGATGTTAGATACATATCCAAATTCCATCATCAAGTCTTTGAGATTGCAGAGCAGACAAATCATTGTGCCACAACCAGAGAATTCAAAGTATTAGAGAATGATGTTTCGGATTAGAGAAAGTTCACTACACAGTTTATGCAGGTATTTAAAAATAAATGTTCAAACAGAGGAGCATGTGATTGCAGTTAGAAGATGACTTTGCAAGATATGTCAATGAAAATTGCCAGAATAGACTCTCGGTTTCTGAAGACTCCATTTGAAATTTCCACTCTAAAATCAGCAAGAAATGTGGGTATTGCAGGTGTTAAATTTATACAGGGAAGTAATTTTGTACAGCAGCAGAAGATCAAGATCTAACAGCTTCTCCCAGCAGATATTGATAGGTTAACAGTTTATATTCAGTCACCAACAGAAGGATGGATACAGATTGGCCTATACTGGGATCATGAATGACCTTGCAATGAATTTTAAAGGATGACTGACTCAAATTGGAGGGAAAAGGAGTTAAGATACTGGGCATGGAAAGAGTGAATTCACTGTTGTGCTCTCACGTGCCTGATGGCAAAAGATTAAGCCAATCATTGAGGAGGCAGTCCCTTTTCAAACAACAACCCCCAAAAGAGCTTGTCATTCATCTTCGTGATTGAACATAGATGGATGAAGGCGGCTTGAAAATATGACTGGGGAAAGTTCAAAGTTTGTGATCAGGAAGGTTTGAAAAGGGGGAGATCTTCTCATCTGGAACATGTCCAGATCACACTTTCTTTTTGATGATGTTGTTGATGAGGGTAGATTGCAAGACAATGATATTGGAGTGATTTCCAGTGTTCAACCAGTCTATGAATGCTTTAGGTACTCCAAAGTCAGAACATACTAGAAAAGATTAAGAAACGGCACAGACAGAGCAAAGTATTTGATATTTCTGAGCAAATGTCACCATATTAAGAACATGGGGTAAACACAGACAGCCGCAGCTGACAAGAAACTGATTGGGAATAAATTACATGACTGCAAGTATGTGGAGACTTTAGAAGGGGTACAGGAACAGATTACCAAGATGTTGCCTGGTTTGGAGGGTACTATTAATAAAGAGAGACTTGACCAACTTGGTTTGCTTTCATTTGAATATCAAAGGATGAGGAGTGACCTGTTAAAAGTGCAAAATGTGGGCGGCATTGATAGAATGGATAGGCAGGGTCTTTTGCCCAGTGCAGAAAGATCAATAAATGTCAAAGGATGTAAGTTTAAGGTAAGAGGGGGTAAGTTTAAAGGAGTTGTAAGAGGTAAGCCTTTAAAAAGAGAGTGGTAAATGCTAGAATATGCACCCAGAGAAGGTGATAGAGAGTGATACAGCAGAAATGTTTATTGGGCAGTTTGACAGATATATGAATAGGTAGGGGATAGAGGGATATAAATCACAGAGAGGTAAAAGATTTTTAGTTTAGAGATGCATTATGTGTCAGCGCAGCCTTGGTGGGCTGAATGACTTGTTTCTGTGCTGTTCTTAGGCTGACAATGGAAACAATTTGCAAGCAAAATATAAACACGCTAATATGCAATCTAACCTTCCATAGATCAGTTTTGTCAACAAGACAAACAATATAAAAACAAAATGTTCAGTATTTTAACTTGTAAATACTGTTACGAAGAATAACAATTTTGAAGTTGTATATATTTCCAAAAGAACATCTTCACAGAACTTGGAAGATAGATGCAAACTGCTCCTTTGTAAACATTCCTAAGTATTCATTATTCTTGATCTAACAATGACTTAGTCCCTCAGCAGATGTATCTTTTGATGATTATTTTTGCTTCTGTTTTCAATTGCTGTGGCCTTGAATCTTTTATCCTGAAAGCTAATAAGTTTCAAATGCCTGCCATGTGGTTGCTCTTTGGGTATAAAGAGGCCAAAGTAAAATCCTGAAAATACCAGAATGGAGATTAACTTCCAGAAAGAGCACAAAGAGTACACAGCAGGACACAGCTGAAAAGGAACAGATGGCACAGGTCCTGCAGGAGTTTTTTATATATATATATATCCAATATGAGTTAGCACGCATAATAGGCAGTGCACCTTCTTACACTTGAGAACACATTTTGACTCAATATCTGAAGCTATGAAATGGCACATTGTTTGTAAAGAGAGCAACGTTTCAGAAGTAAATCAACATACTACTTTCATAATATAATGTCAATTGTTATTAGCATGCAAAGCGTTAAGGTACATTTAGAATGTTTAATCTACCAGTATGGTAATGTTACTAGTGAACCTTGTCACTCCATTTGTGTTTGGTTTAAGCACCATGTGTTAAAATGCCATAAAACCCTGTCAGAATGGTGATTTAAGAGCACCAACAGATGTTAAATTATTTGTCACAAGAGCTGAATTATACGTTAGCTGGAATAGGCTTGAATGCTTGATGTCTGTATACGAGCACCAGAATTTAAACTATTGCGGTACCCATTACTAATTTAGTGGAGTACCTCTTCTATTGTGGAACCCCAAGTGATCTTTTAGGTAATTTACAGCTGAAATGTCCTATACATTAAGGAAAAAAAGACTTGCATTTGACTTTGTGGTGTCTGTAATGCGCAGAGAGTTTCATCAGTGTAAAAGAAAACAACACAAACTCCGGAAATGATATTTCTACAAGACACAGATTTGGGAGAGCTACCTCTTTTAGACTGCTTATTGCCATGAATGTGGTTCTTTTATCAGATATTATTGATCTACGAGTCATTTGACCTTTTGTTTTGTTCTAGTTGTTGAAACTTATTAAGTTTCTCATTGACAAAATATCTTTTTTATTGTTATGAATGATCTGTCCAAGTTATTTTAAATGTTACTTTACTGTGCTTAACATATTAGCTAAAAAACCCAAACATCTATTGCAAGTTAAAATTCATCTGAATTTGGTTGTAATTAACTCTTAAGTATATAGTTTAGCATTTATTGTACAGTTCGTGCTTGAACTGCTAGAAGAACAAAAACTATATCTTCTCATTGAAAAGTAAAATATTTGTATTGGAACCCAGGAAAAGTACTCAAAACTGATTCATAATTATATTTTATTCAAACATCCTGGTGTAGCTGAGGTTTGGCCACAAAAGTACTAAGAAAGGCACTTGTTCAAGCGAATGCATGTTTACCAAGAAAATTCATTCAAAGCTGATAAATAAAATTGAAGTCAATCCTCACAAAACCTAAACTATTTTTGTTGAAAGTAAAGCAATAGGTAGTGTGAATTCCTGATAACATTCAAACTTTGAATGAAGTCATGTTTTCTGTAGTCTGGACACATTGTTCCCTACCTCCGCATCCATTAACTTGTATTCATGACAAATTACTTCCCTAATGTCCGAGGGTCAATTTGACCCCGAGACATTAGGTGTGATTACACAATGTAGATTGGATTGACGGCAAGCAAAGTCAATGCTTTACATAAAGTACAAAAAAAACCTGCTGGTCTGAAATAGGGCAGAAAATACCAGTGTATACTGCACACCCATTAACATCCATAAAGAGAAAAAGATAGCTTAATGTTTCAGTTGTAGACCTTTCGTCTAAGTAAAGATCTTTACCCAAGGGATGTAGATCCTTTCTCAGATTAAAGGTATATGTGCAGTCTTTCCTCTTTAAGAATGTTGGCAAGCACACTATGTTGCCATTTACAATCCGACCCCACCACCCAAGACATTTTTCCATCCCCTCCCCTGTCTGCTTTCCGGAGAGACCACTCTCTCCGTGACTCCCTTGTTCGCTCCACACTGCCCTCCAACCCCACCACACCCGGCACCTTCCCCTGCAACCGCAGGAAATGCTACACTTGTCCCCACACCTCCTCCCTCACCCCCATCCCAGGCCCCAAGATGACATTCCACATTAAGCAGAGGTTCACCTGCACATCTGCCAATGTGGTATACTGCATCCACTGTACCCGGTGCGGCTTCCTCTACATTGGGGAAACCAAGCGGAGGCTTGGGGGCCACTTTGCAGAACACCTCCGCTCAGTTCGCAAAAAACAACTGCACCTCCCAGTCGCAAACCATTTCCACTCCCCCTCCCATTCTCTTGATGACATGTCCATCATGGGCCTCCTGCACTGCCACAATGATGCCACCCGAAGGTTGCAGGAACAGCAACTCATATTCCGCCTGGGAACCCTGCAGCCATATGGTATCAATGTGGACTTCACCAGTTTCAAAATCTCCCCTTCCCCTACTGCATCCCTAAACCAGCCCAGTTCGTCCCCTCCCCCCACTGCACCACACAACCAGCCCAGCTCTTCCCCCCCACCCACTGCATCCCAAAACCAGTCCAACCTGTCTCTGCCTCCCTAACTGGTTCTTCCTCTCACCCATCCCTTCCTCCCACCCCAAGCCGCACCCCCATCTACCTACTAACCTCATCCCACCTCCTTGACCTGTCCGTCTTCCCTGGACTGACCTATCCCCTCCCTACCTCCTCACCTACACTCTCTCCACCTATCTTCTTTACTCTCCATCTTCGGTCCGCCTCCCCCTCTCTCCCTATTTATTCCAGTTCCCTCTCCCCATCCCCCTCTCTGATGAAGGGTCTAGGCCCGAAACGTCAGCTTTTGTGCTCCTGAGATGCTGCTTGGCCTGCTGTGTTCATCCAGCCTCACATTTTATTATCTTGGCATTCTCCAGCATCTGCAGTTCCCATTATCTCTGACACTATGTTGTCTAGTGCTTTTTAACAGTGTTTCTCAGTTGGTCAGCTTTCACCACACCTAAATAAGAGCAATATGAATGGGACAAGAGCCATCTGATTTCTTCACTTATTTATTACTTAGAAGATAACATGAACAAATTTTCAAACAAAAGAAATCACTCCAATAAACTGGTAATCAATAGCAACAGAACATAAGAACAGGAGAAGATCGTTCAGCCGCCTGATCTTGTTCCACCACTCTGTGGTTAGTGTGCAATACAACCCCATATACCTGCGAGATAACAAAGTGTGAAGCTGGATGAACACAGCAGGCCAAGCAGCATCTCAGGAGCACAAAAGCTGATGTTTCAGGCCTAGACCCTTCATCAGAGAGGGGGATGGGGTGAGGGTTCTGGAATAAATAGGGAGAGAGTGGGAGGCGGACCGAAGATGGAGAGAAAAGAAGATAGGTGGAGAGGAGAGTATAGCTGGGGAGGTAGGGAGGGGATAGATCAGTCCAGGGAGGACGGACAGGTCAAGGAGGTGGGATAAGATTAGTAGGTAGGAAATGGAGGTGCGGGTTGAGGTGGGAGGAAGGGATGGGTGAGAGGAAGAACAGGTTAGGGAGGCAGAGACAGGCTGGGCTGGTTTTGGGGTGCAGTGGAGGGAGGGGATGAACTGGGCTGGTTTTGGGATGCAGTGGGGGAAGGGGAGATTTTGAAGCTTATGAAGTCCACATTGATACCATTGGGCTGCAGGATTCCCAAGTGGAATATGACTGTGCTGTTCCTGCAACCTTTGGGTGGCATCATTGTGGCACTGCAGGAGGCCCATGATGGACATGTTGCCTAAGGAATGGGAGGGGGAGTTAAAATGGTTCGCGACTAGGAGTTGCAGTTGTTTATTGCGAACCGAGCAGAGGTGTTCTGCAAAGCGGTCCCCAAGCCTCCACTTGGTTTCCCCAATGTAGAGGGAGCCACACTGGGTACACTGGATGCAGTATACCACATTGGCAGATGTGCAGGTGAACCTCTGCTTAATGTGGAAAGTCATCTTGGGGCCTGGGGTAGGGGTGAGGGAGGAGGTGTGGGGGCAAGTGTAGCATTTCCTGCGGTTGCAGGGGAAGGTGTCGGGTGTGGTGGGGTTGGAGGGCAGTGTGGAGCGAACAAGGGAGTCACGGAGAGAGTGGTCTCTCCGGAAGGCAGACGAGGGTGGGGATGGAAAAATGTCTTGGGTGGTGGGGTCGGATTGTAGATGGCGGAAGTGTTGGAGGATGGTACATTGTATCCGGAGGTTGGTGGGATGGTATGGAAGAACAAGGTGGATCCTCTTGGGGCAGTTGTGGTGGGGGCGGGGTATGAGGAATGTGTTGCGGGAAATGCGGGAGACGCGGTCAAGGGCGTTCTCGACCACTGCGGGGGGAAAGTTGTAGTCCTTGAAGAACGTGGACATCTGGGATGCGCAGGAGTGGAATGCCTCATCCTGGGAGCAGATGCGGCAGCGGCGGAGGAATTGGGAACAGGGGATGGAATTTTTGCAGGAGGGTGAGTGGTAGGAGGTGTATTTTAGGTCGCTGCGGGAGTCGGTGGACTTGAAATGGACATCAGTTTCTAGCTGGTTACCTGAGACGGAGACTGAGAGGTCCAGGAAAGTGAGGGATGTGTTGGAGTTGGCCCAGGTGAACTTGAGGTTGGGGTGGAAGGTGTTGGTGAAGTGGATGAATTGCCCCAAATTCCTCAAAAGTTTAATTAACAAAAATCAACTTCAGTTTTCAAATTAACACTTAATCCAGCATCAATTACTGTTGGTGTTCATGATTCAAGACCCACATTATACTGTCAGTGGCTGTTAAGGTGTCTGTCATTGGAGGGCAACTTCCTAATTGTGAGCTTCTGCGTCTTCCTGATGCTAGGCTCTGTCCTCTCCTGCAAGGAGAGAAACAGAAGGTCAAGTGTTAAAATTTGTATGTTTAGGAGCAAAGGACGGCTTTGTGAAGTCTGACTATGTGGTTTGGGTGCAAAAGAGCAATTGAATGAGGGTGAGTGAGAGGTTCATCTGTTGAGACAGGGATATTAGGTACTTCAAAGGGAGGAATTAGTAGAGCTGCGAGATGTATTGACCTGAGGATTGCTGTTCAAGAAATGCTCAGAAAGTCAGAGCGTGTACTTAGCCACAGAAAGTGTTATGCAATCCACCGTTCCGGTTCTCTCCTGGATCCCCTTAGTCACTGCCTCCAAGTTTGAGAGACCATACTCCTGTGCTGACATCCATGCCTTTCGGTACAGTTGGAAGGGCTGGCCTTTTACTCCAGTACTTGAGAAAGATCAATTTGCTGCAGTATCTCAGATCCCGCAGAAAGATTTCCAGATCAGTGTAAGAGACATGGATGGCATACTTCCCAGGTCTCCACTGCTTTCTCATTTGTGGTGCAGCCTCAGAAACCCATGTGCCGTATAGCCATCCTACCCAATACAATCATCACTTTAACTTGAAATCCCTCCTTTGACAAAACTGATGCAACATTACACCCGCCCTTTCAAATTTTTGTGGAAATAGAAAGGAATAGGTTAGTACCATGACTCAGTCAAATAGCAGCAGCAAAGCCCACAGGAGATTCCAGAGCGAAGCTGATAGTGAGCTCAGCTACAAATATCTGTCAAAAATTCCATTCAATTTACACAATACATCTCATCCAGGGCAGAGTGGGTATTTTTATTGTCATTCAGAAAACCAGCCCTTTACATGTATTATTCACTTATATAGACTGTATCCCTGTGAATACTCCTTACATACTCATTACAACGTACATGCCCTCCCACCCTGTTTTTATTGTTAATAATACTTAAAACTGGCTGCGTGGAATTACCATTCAAATCAAGAGACTTTGAACTCAGTGAGGCATCAAAAAATTTCAACTTTTGTTTTACTCACCAACAGATGATAAATTCACATACTGCCTGCAACTAACAAGCTTAGAATGATATAAGGAGACCCAGACTAGAATCCACAAAGAATGGTATTATCAACAATAGCCTTTGAGCCACAGAAAATAGAGAAAGCAATATGGAATGATAACAGCAAGATAATGAAAGTTTGCTCTCCTCTTTCTCAATTCCCGAAACCAGCAGTAGTTAAAAAGCAAGTTGGAACAACAATCAGTCACTGAGAACTCAAGATCTGCAAACTTTGGCACTGCTGAAGAAACAAAACAACAGCTAAATAGTTAGAACTCAAGTAACTCTCAAAGTTTAAGACTGTGAGAAATTTAAATGGCGATTATAAAGTCATGGAGATGTACAACAAGGAAACAGACCCTTCAGTCCAGTTCATCCATGCCAACCAACAATCCTAAATTAATCTAGTCCCATTTGACAGCATTTGGCCCATATCCTTCTAAACCCTTCGTATTCAAATACCCATCCCGGTGCCTTCTAAATGTTGAAAATGTTGCACCTTAGGTCCCTTTTAAATCTTTCCCCTCTCTCCTTAAACCTCTGCCCTGTGGTTTTGAATTGCCCTATCGTGAAGAAAAGACCTTGGCTATTCACTCTATCCATGCCTGTCATGATTTCATAAATTTCTATAAGGTCACCCATCAGCCTCCGATGCTCCAAGGAAATTAGCCCCAGTTTATTCAGCCTCTCTCCATAGTCAAACCCTGACTGTTTGTACTAGGCACCCCTCTAACTCCCAAGATCCTTCTTTGTGAGCTTATTACTTCTGTTAGTGAGTTTATTTGATGTTTCATTTATATTTTCTTTTAGGCGGTGATAGTTAACAAATTTCCTCTTTCGGTTGCTCAAGTAAACCTTGTAATTAATTTATTCCTTCATTTTGATCAAGTTAGTTATGTGTTAATTGAAGTGCTAAAGCCATATACTAAAAAGCTAAGTTAAAAAACCGTTGCAACCAACCAAGAGGGGTTTAAAAAGAGAGGGGCTGATTGTTCCTCCTCAATTTGTTTTAATGTATATTACCTTCTATGCCTGTGCCTGCAATCCTGAGACCAGCACTATATTTGATACCAGTGCTTTTTTTTCCTACATAACAAACAGTATTTTCTGATATAGCTCTATCACTTGTAGGTGTATGGGGCATGTTGCTAATCTTCTTCCAATGAAAATAAGCCAACGAGAGCATCCAGTAATCAGACACCGCCTTTGGCACACTGTGGCAGAACATCCTGGCTGATGACAGTTCCCCTTGACATGAGCTACGGCTACTTCTCTTAGACTTTGAGATCTGGCCATTTGGTTGAAACAGTGTATTTGCCACAGAAGCTGCTGCCAAATGTTGTAGTGTGGAATTGACATTGCACGGTGCTGTGTAGAAACATATCCATCCCCTCAACTGATTGCTGCTGATAACCATGTCAAACTGCATGGCTTTGTGTCTGCATTAAACAGCATCACAGAAATACTTTGATCCTTTGAGTCCTGGAAGAGGCAACACAGTGCAAAAATACAAGGTAAGGCAAAGGTGCCTTGAACATCCATGTAGATGCAAAGTGAGTGAGCACTCAGAAAGCAAGTGCAGAGCCCTGAGGTATGCTCTCCTGCAATCCAGGAGCCTGGTGCCTGACCCTGCAACAAAATCAGCTGGAGTAGCATGACAATATGGGGTGTCAGTTCTCTCCAAAGTCCAGCATTAAAGTGGTGAACTATATTCTAAGTGGGTTTGAGGCGTGCCATGATGATATGGTGAGGGTAGTACATGGTTGCTGGCCAAGGTACCCTGGAGTAGCAAGCGGCAAAATGGAGCCTCTAGCCTCCCAGTCTGACTTTCATGCTGGAAACTGTCACCGTCTAGTTTCTCCCTGCAGTGCGGCAGAATAGGAAATTGCATAAAAATGAAGTAAGATTGGGTACTACAGAGAAGTGAGTGCATACAAATAGGTCCACTCCCTAGTGAGATTCTCATCGTGCTGTTCAAACCTCAGGTGGAAAATTAGACTTCATTTGCTCAACAATGAGAATCTAATTTTTCCAGGTTCGCCATGTTCTCCAATCGGAGTTTCCTTTTCCTGGGCTGGGAGAATTCAGCCATTCTGTATGGATTAGTCATGTAAATAATGACAGAAATCATACAAAATAGGATTAATATGATGCATGCCTGCTTGTCCGCCCTGATTGAAACCTCTGATTGCCCAGTTTTTCTGTGGTGCTGCATTTTGAACAAGACTCTATACAATGGCCCCATCTAATTTTACGCATAGGCATAAGCACTCCAATACACTGTTCAAATTAAAGAAAGGTGCTTCTCCTTATTTTCTGGTTCTTTCACTGGAACCAACATTACTAAAACAAATTGATTCATTTGTCCAAGTTGCTGTTTGTCAATCTTTCCTGTATGTAAATAATCTGTTTTATTACTTAAATAATAACACTTCAAGAATAATTTGTTTGATGGCTTGAGATATCTTGAATATTTGACATTATGCCATATAAATGTAAATATGAGATAAATATAAGGTAGTAACACAAAAGTTTAACAAATATTGAACCTTTAATGATTAGCTCTGCTCCGCATCCTCAAATTGTGAACATTCAGAGTGCAATTGAAATGTATTACGAGATTAATAATATAGGAGAACTATGAGTTAAATGGAGGGAAGTTGAACAGAGGGAGCTGGAAAACGAACAGATCTGGGAAACACTGATGGGACAAACAGACAAGAAGGAATTGACAAGATCTGCGGAGAAAGGGAGCTTCCTTTTGATGTAAAGTGAATGTAATCAAGCTATGCTCAAAAACACTCCTAAACATAGGGATATTTTCAATCTCCAGCTACTGATGGAAAAACTGTTCATTTTCTTTTAGGGCTGTTTGTTACAAAGTGACCACCAAATAAAATTACAAGATATTTCTGTAATTTCAAATTAACATCCAATCTGTTAATTTTATAATAAAATACTCAGTGATGCTTCCAAGTGAAATAAGTAGTTTTACAAGTTAGCAATTTTTAAACAGAACGTGCTATACTTTAATTCCATAAAGAAAACATCTGTCAGTGATTGTATTGGTGTGCTGATTGAAGTTGACAGCGCTGTACTCACAGGACTGACAGTACAATTCCAAAAATGCCAAAGAAATCTGAAGCCAAGTTTCCTATTAGTCTGTTGACAGCCTTCTTCCCCATCCCTCACTGTATTAGAGTGACTGCTCTAACCCTTGCAAAATGAAATCCTTCTTGAAGAAACTAGGAAGAAAGCTAAGACTAAACAACATATAAAGCAATCCATCCAGCTATTAAACGAATTATTTCGATAGTGAATGTCAAGACTGTAGTCATTTTTCTGAATGTCTATCAATTACTTCTCTTTGTGTCTCAAAATTCGCAAGTTGCTTGTATATATTGCCATTAGCAAAGAATAAAAGGATCACAAGACACTTCACAGAGGTGTAATGTAATTAAATAAAACATTTTAGTCAAAGAAGTGAGTGTCACTGGTGGTCATAGGGTAGATGAAGGTGAAGAAATGTAGGAGTGTCAGGAGGAAATTCCATTGTGTGAGTCTAAATATGTCCACTAATAATAAACTGAATGTCATAATCAGAGGAATAAAGACTCAGGGAGGGTGGCTGCAGCACTGATCGTGACTTCAGAGCAAGGCCATGGAGGAATTTAATCATGAGAATTTCAAACCTGTGACATTGAGACACAAGGAGTCAATATAGGTCAGCAAATACTAGGGTGATGAGTGAGTAACATTTTGTGCAGGATAGGATACTAACAACAAAGATTTGAAGGTGCTGAAGAGTTTGGAGATTACGAAATTCACCAGCAGAAAGAAGGAATAACTGAACATGAAGACGTCCCTGTTTTTCATCATGTATATAAATGAATTGGATGTAAACATAGGAGGTATGGTTAGTAAGTTTACAGATGACACCAAAGTTGGAGGTGTGGTGGAGAGCGAAGAACGTTGCCTCAGAGTACAGATGGACCAATGGGTCAAGGAGTGGCAGATGAAGTTTAATTTAGACAAATGTGAGGCACTGCACTTTGGAAGGGCAACTCAGGGCAGGACTAATATACTTAATGGTAAGGCCTTGGGGAGAGTTGCTGAGCAAAGAAACCTCACAGTGCAGGTTCATATTTCCTTGAATCTGGAGTTGCACATAGATAGGATAGTGAAGAAGGTATTTGAAATGCTTGCTTTTATTCGACAGTGCATTGAGTATAGGAGTTGGGAAGTCATGTTGTGCCTGTACAGGATATTGGTTAGGCCACTTTTGCAATACTGTCTGCAATTCTGTCACCCTGTCACAGGAAGGATGCTGTGAAACTTGAAAATGTTCAGAAAAGATTTACAAGGATGTTGCCAGGACTGGAGGGTTTGTATGGAGAGGCTGAATAAGCTGGGGCTACTTTCCCTGGAGCACCGGAGGCTGAGGGGTGGCATAATAGAGGTTTACAAAATCATGAGGGGCATGGATAGTTTAAAATAGAGAAGGCCTTTTTCCTGGCATGGGGAAGTCAAAAACTTGATGACATAGGTTTAAGGTGAGGGATCTAAGGGGCAACATTTTCATGCAGAGGGTGGTGTACATATGGAATGAGCTGCCAGAGGACACGGTGGAGGTACAATGACAACATTTAAAAGGAGTCTGAATGGATATACGAATAGGAAGGCTTAAGAGGGATATGGACCAAATATTGGCAAATGGGACCAGATTTATTTAGGAAATCTGATCGGTATGGACAAGTTGGGCCAAAATGTCTGTTTCCATGCCGTACGTCTCTATTACTCTATGACTGTATGTCAAAGACCTGGATGAGGATTTCAGGAGGAGATGAGTTGATTTATTTGTGTAGGCAGACAATGTTACAGAAGTGAAACTTGAGAAACTAAATGGCACAGATGGTATAGGTTGAAGGTTTGGCTCAGAGCACTGTTTCCAGATTAGCTCAGCCTCAGATGTAATTCTTCATTGGCAAAAATATTGTTTAATGTTTTAACAAAGATCTGTAACTCAGGTTGCAGTTGAAGTTGTTGGTTGGTTCGCCGAGCTGACTGGTTTTCGTACAAACTCTTTGCCTAACTTATAGGTGACAACATCAGTGCTGTGTAGCCTCTGTTGTTGTTGTTCTGTCCAACTCTGAATTTATACCATTACAGCACAAAACCAGAAACAAGACTCTCCACCATGACAGATGGGACCACATAAACTCAGGCCACAGAACGACAGCGCTTCAGTGGAGGCTTTTCAGCACTGACGATATCACTAGAAGGTAAGCAAAATGTTTGCATGAAAACCAGTCAGCTCAGCGAACCAACCAACAACTCCAAAGAAATTGTTTGCCTCATTTTTATTGCTGAGCGTATACAGCAGTTTTGATGAGATGAAAATGCCTGCACTTGATATCAAGGTCACATTTGAACAAATTGCAGGATAAAGGAATGTCAGCAAAACTAGAGTCAATGGGAATAAGGGAAAGCCTGAACTGCTTGGAGTCATAGCTAACGCAAAGGAACATGATTTTGTTTGACATAAATCAGTCATCTCAGCATCTTTGCATGTGTTCCTTGGTGTACTGTACTAGGCCCAAACATCTTCGCCTGCTTCATCGTGACACTCCCTCCATCTTAAGGTCAGAAATGAGATGTTTGCTGCTGATTACACAATGTACAACGTTATTCATGACTTCTCAGATACTGAAGCATTCCTGTTTGTCTCTTCATAGATGCTATCTGAAGTGCCGAGTATTTTCTAGCCTTTCCTGCTTTTATATTTGATTATTCCTTTGTAATATAATAAAACACAAAATTGTAAATTTAGTAAACCTTTACTGAATAATACAGCCAAATCCTAAATTTAATTTTATGTCATTACTGAAATATGAAAACAAACACAAAGAAACTTTGCAAAATAGGTGCTCTGTAATTAATGTGTGCAAAGGAATTACTATTCAAAAGGTTCATGAAGAAGGAATTTTTAATAATCAGTCGGTTTTTTTATTCATCCACGGACAACATGCATTATGTACGTTACTGCAAAAATTGAGTTGTCAGTTAGTTTACACCTGGTTTGTCTTATTGATATTTGTTGGATAGTTTTTCAAAAACACAGTTCATGCATAAGTACATTAGTACTACAGAACTAACAGACATTAATAAAGAATTCAAACATATTGGCACAGAAATCATGCACTCTTTCTGTTATTACAGATATTTACATTTAAAATGAAACAACTTGCAAAAAGATATTATTAATCTTGCTTATGTTTTTCTGCATATGCCAGTTACATACAGTTCCTGGAATAGAGATTCTGCCGGATTGCATGAGTTCAATTCATCCAAAATCGGTCAAACCTGTTCAAAAGATGACACATTTTAAAACACAAGTAAGAATCGAGTTTCTATGAATTTTTTGCACAGGTTTAAAATGTGTTGTGCTGAAAGTCAACCTCACCCTCAAAACCTATCACACTCCCAGATCAAATAATCTCATAATCAGAGCTGTGTAACAGCACAGATGGAAGCCTTTCAGCCCACTATAACAGTATTACCTCTCTGCAGAAGTAATTTAACAATCATCCCATTATTTGAGCTGAAATAAAAAACAAATGCTGAATCGAAGAAAACTCGAAACTGAACTAAATGTAATAAATGTAGAATAGGGATTGGTGGTACCTTCAGGAAGGTTGGATGAATAGTAAGTGCAGGAGATTTTACCCAGATTACAAACACATGACACAACTTTGATCTGCTTTCGAATTCATGGAGCCACCTTCTCTCTCAGTATATACATAATTTCACAAGAGAAAGGACAGGAAAAATAAGCCAGTCTGTGGCCATGTCTTATTGTGGGTTTCCAGTCCAAAATTGTGCCAGAGCGATAGATTTCTTTCTCATTAGTAGGCTTTATTTTAAATTATCGTTATGCAAACAATACAATTTTATTGCGTTATCTTGCGCCATCAGTAGGTCATGTTCTAACACCCTACCTTGGACAATAATCCACACTTTTAATGTAATTATTCTGTGAAATTTCTGTACATGATCTCTAAAGGTAATTAAATATAATCCACATATCTGTATTAATTCTGTATTTTTGAATTGAAATCTAAAATGAGGTGCTCAATAAAATATACCTGGGTTTGAATCCAGGATTGACTCTTGGAATAAAAGTCTCTTTTCTTTGTTTTGTATTGATGTCATGTGCAAAAATACATTTGACAAACCACTTCTTAATTGCTCCAAGATTACTACATGAACCAGCCATAATTAAGCACATATTACTGTTACTTCAATAGATTTATGTGTTCTTTGCTTGTGCCTAAATCAAACTCCTAACAAAACTTGTTTATGGTTCAGTCAGGGTTTTGGGCCTATGAAATATTTCATTCTCTTCTCCTTTAGTGTTCCAGCACGTACTTTTGATATAATTTTCAACAGGAATTGTAAAGTGCTGGGAAAATCTATCTTACTAATTTCACTCTTTGATTGATTGTATTTAAGCAAACAGCCAAACAGTAATGAGTTTAAATTTCACCCTTTGGCTGAAGCATTCTGTAAATTGGTTTAAACTGTTCAGAATGAAGCTGACAAAACTCAGTAAGATATCCTTCTCTGGTTTTCAGTAAGGATGGCCATGTTCTGTCTTGTTAATAGATCCCTAATCTGATACAATATTCAGCACCATACACTGAAATACATCTTGCAATAACTCACTGCATGGTGTGACTTGCATGATTTGATGCAGCCTGTGATTACAAGCAAACATTACTCTGCTCCATTGTATTCTTCTTTATCTGAGTATTGTTTTATCCCTTTGAATTTGCCACCTCACCTTTCAAAATTGGTGTTGTGTGCCAGTATCATCAGAGCAACTATGTTTCACTTGGATAGTAGGAACGGCCGATGCTGGAGAATCTGAGATAACACGGCGTGAAGCAGGATGAACACAGTGGGCCAAGCAGCATCAGAGGAGCAGGAAAGCTTGCCAACCTGAAACATCAAGCTTTCCTGCTCCTCTGATGCTGCTTGGCCCGCTGTGTTCATCCAGCTTCACAATGTGTAATCTATGTTTCACTTGGGTCTGATTTTATTTATGCCACAGACACAAAGTCAAACTGGAATGTGAATAAACCACGGCAAGATCAATAGAGGCACAGTCAATCATTTAATTTGGAAACACAAAAGATTCTGATCACAACTATTCAAATACCCAGTGACAGCTGCAACATAGTACTAACCAAATATGTGACTGCTAACAAGTGTTTGCGTTGATAGCTTGCACAAAAGAGGTATATCATTTTGATAAACAAAGTTAAAGATTAAGTTGTTCTACAAACTTTAAATGTAATTTGATCCATACAGTAGGAAATGTGCTATACATGTCATTGCTCACTGGTGTTAATTTACATCTCTGGCAATAAGGCAACTGTAGGGTTCCTAATCTGTGACCTGTTCTTGTAACCACAATATTTATTTGGCCAGTCCAGTTCACTTACTGGTCAATGGTAATCCCAAGGCTGTTGATAGTGGGGGTTTCAGTGATGATATTGGATGATAGTTCAATTTTTTCTTGTTGATGATGGTCATTGCCTGGTACATGTGTAGCAGTGATGTTACTTGCCACTTGTCAGTCTAAACCTAGATATTGTCTAGCTCTTTCTACATTTGGACACAAGCTGCTTCAATAGGTCAGGAGTTGTGAATGATGTTGAACATACAAATTACAGAAAACAGCAAGCTTGCAAGAAGATGAAAACAAGAGGAAATGTGCAATGCAACCCTCTTGAGCTCTTTGTTCACACTTGAACTGAAATTATTTGGGCACCAACATACCCTGGTGAACAAATTGCAATCGCAGATGTGAATTTGACATCAGAGATGAAACCACACAAATTCATGACAAATACTTCGATTTTCACCTTCCAAGGAAAGCGTATTAGTACCAGTGACAGAGCTAAGTCAGCAGCCATTCTCAAGTAGCATGACTGAGGATGTTAACATGTTAAATTCAAAGCAGGCAACATTAACATGGAATTTTGAAAGGGAACCTTGTTGGAAAAATGTGTTTAAATTCCTTTGAAGATATTACTTGTAACTTTGATATTTGAGAACCAATGGATGTGGTGTTTTTGAATTTTCAGAGGGCTTTTGATAAGGTTCCCCACAAGGGGTTGTAAATAAAATTAGATTGCATGAGTTTGGGGGAAAAATACACTATATGGATCAAAAATTGGTCAATACACTGAAGGCAAAAAGCAGGAATAAATGAATCATTCTCAAGTTGACAGACTATTACTAGTGGTGTGCCATAAGGATCAGTGCGACGTCCATAACTGTTCACAATCTTTATAAATAATTTCAATGTGCAGAACAATGCAATACTTGCAAACTCTAAACTGAGAGGGAATTTGAGTTGTGTGGAGGAGGCAAGGAGGCTTCAAGAGAAACTGGCCAGGCTAAGTGAATGACTAAGTATATGGCAGATGGAATATAATGTGAATAAGTGTGAAATTATTCGTTGGGGTAGAATAAAAAACAGAAATGCTATCTATTACTTAAAGGGACCTAGTTATCCTTGGTCATGTGTCACTAAAAGTTAGTATGCACGTGTTGCAAGCAATTATGAAAACAAATGGTATGTTGGTCTTAGATAATAAAATGTGAGGCTGGATGAACACAGCAGGCCAAGCAGCATCTCAGGAGCACAAAAGCTGACGTTTATGTTGGTCTTCATTGCAAAGGCAATTGAGCACATAAGTAAAGATATTGCATTTGTTTCGTGCATAGATGAGACCCCAATTGGAGTAATTTGTAGCATTGACCCCCTTAATCTAAGAAAGTGTACAATTGCCATGGGAAGTATGCAATGGAAGTTCATCAGATTAATCCATATGATGGCAGGATTATCTAGTGAGGAGATATTGAAGACCCTCAGTTTCTATTCCCTTAAATTGTGAAGAATTGGCCTCTTTGAAACTTACAAAATTCTTATAGGGTGGATGCAGATAAAAGCTTCCTTTGGCTGGTAAGTTTAAAACTAGGGATAATCTCAGGGTAAGGGGTGGGTCATTAAAGACTGAGTTGAGGAGCGATTTCTTCACACAGAGGGTTGTGATCGTTGGAATTCTCCACCATAACAAGTTTTGGACCCTCAATTATCGAGCATGTTCAAGACTGAAATCAATAACTTTCTTGAGACTAGTGACATCAAGGGATGGGAAGGTAGCTTGGGCAAGTAGCATGAGGTAGATGATCAGCAATAATCTAATTGAATGGCTTAACCAGCTAAATGCTCCGTTCCTGCTCCTATGTGCCTAAATGCCTACCCTGTACTACCCAATCATCAATAATGTAGGGGTTTTTTTGCTTAGTTTTGAACTGTTTGGAAAAATAAATAAGCACAATTCATAATTTACTTGGCTATTGTGCAATTAGGCATGTTTATCCTTCACAGAGACATTAGGCTTTAGTTCAGGTCTAGGGGAGGTGGGGACTATACTCTATTGGGAAGGCATTCTTTTTTATTCATTCATGGATTAGGAGTAAATCAAGCGTGCACTGCTCATCAAACCACAGTTCAATTGGTGTACCTCAGGGTCATAAGGTTCAAGTCCAACTGCAGGATTGAGAACAAAATCCAATATTGACAGTCCTGTGAGTAATTGAGGACATAATGCACTGATGGATTTAGGCCAACGATTAAAACCAAAGCTCTGTTTGCCTTCATAGATGGATAGTATTTCAAACAACAGCAAAGGGAGTTACTCTAATATTTATTCCTCAACCGACACCACAAAATCAGAGTATCTGACCATTGTCCCATTGATGTCTTTGGATTTGTAAGTCCAGAAATTAACTGCTATATTTCCTACATTGCAACAGGATGTGAACTCAAAAGTACTTTATTAGCTGTAAAAGTTGAAAGTTTGAATGTTTGATTGTTGCAAAAAAATCTGAATGCAATTTTTTTTATTCACTCATGGGACGTGGGTGTCACTGACTGGTCAGCATTTATTGCCCATCCCTTGTTGCCCTTCAGAAGCTGGTGGTGACTTGCCTTCCTGAGCCACTGTAGTCCACGTGCAGTGGTTGACCCACTATGCCCTTAGGGAAAGAATTCCAGGATTTTAACCCACTGACAGCAAAGGATTGGCAATATATTTCCAAGTTAGGATGGCGAGTGGCTTGAACATGCAGGAAATGATGCTCCCACGTATTTGCTGCCCGTGCTCTTCTAGATGGATGTGTTCATGGGTTTTGGAAGATAATGTGTGAGGATCTTTGATGAATTTTGGCGGTGCATCTTGTAGATAGTATACACTGCTTCCAATGAGTATTGGTGGTGGACAAAACTGATCCCTATGGATTTGGTGCCAATCAAGCAGGGTGCTTTGGCCTGGATGGTGCCGTGTATCTTGAGTGTTGTTGAAGCTGCACAAATCGAGGCAAATAAAGAATATCCCATTACACTCCCGACTTCTGCCTTATAAATGGTGGATTCATGAAGTGAGTTACTCAGCACCATATTCGTAGCCTCTGGACTCATGTGATGAGTGCAGTTGAGTTTCTAGTTGTGGTAACACCTAGGATATTCATAGTTGGGGTTTCAGTGATGCTAATACTATTGAATGTCAAGGGGTGGTGGTTCGATTGTCTCTTCTTGGAGGTGGTCATTGTCTAGCATGTGAAGCATAAATTTTATTTGCAATTTGTCAGCCCAAGCCAGGATATTGCCCTGTTCTTGTTGCATTGGAATATGGTCTACTTTAGTATCTGAGGAGTTGTGAGTGGTGCCGAACATGGTGCAAACATCTCCACTTCTGACCTTACCGTGTAGGAAAGATCATCGATGAAGTGGCTGAAGATGTTTGGGCCAAGGTCACTACCTTGAGGCAATCCTCCAGAGATGTCCTGGACCTGAGATGACTGACATCTAACAATCACATCTTCTTCCTTTGTGCCAGGTACAACTCCAAGCAGCAGAGAGTTTTCCCCCAGTACCCACTGATTCCAGTTTTGCTTGGATTCCTTGATGTCACACTCAGTCAAATGCAGCCATGATGTCAAGGGTGGTCACTCTCATCTTATCTCTGGAATTCAACTTTTTTGTCCATGTTTGAACCAAGGCTGTAATGAGGCCAGGAGCTGAGTGGCCCTGGCAGAACCCAAACTGGGTGTCACTGCGCAGGTTATTGTTGAGCAAGTGCTACTTGATAGCAATACTGATGACACCCTCCATCACTTTACTGATGATTGACAGTGATAGTAATTGGCTGGAATGAGTTTGTTGTGCTTTTTGTGTACAGGACATACTTGAGCTATTTTCATCATTGTCAGGTAGATGCCAGTGTTGTAAGTGTATTGAAGGAGCTTGGCTAGGAGAGCAGCAAGTTCTGAAGCACATATCTCCAGTACTGTTGCTGGAATATTGTCAGGGCCCATAGCATTTGTACTATTCAGTGCCTCTCTGATTATAACTTGATATCACACAGAGTGAATCAAATTACCTGAAGACTGGTACCTGCAATGCTGGGGACCATTGCAGGAGGCCAAGATGGATCATCCACTGGGCACTACTGGTTGAAATTTGTAGTGCAAGTTTCAGCCTTACCTTTTGCACTTAGGTGCTGGGCTCTTCCCTCATTGAGGATGGGGATATTTGTGCAGCCTCCTCCTCTGGTGAGTTGTTTAATTGTCCACCACCATTCACAATCAGATTTAGCAAGTCTGCTGAGCTCAGATCTGATCCATTGTTTGTGGGATCATTTAACCCTTGTCAATCACTAGCTGCTTATGCTGTTTTCCACATAAGTAGTCTTGTTTGGTAGTTTCACCAGGTTGACACATCATCTTCAGGTATGTCTGGTACAGCTCCTGGGGTGCCCTTCTGCACTCTCCATTGAACCAGAGTTGATCCCCAGTTTGATGACAATGGTTGAGTATGGGATAGGCCAGGCTACAAGGTTACTGATTGTGCTGGAGTGCAATTCTGCTGCTATGCCTCATGGATGCCCAGTCTTGAGTTGCTAGATTTGTTCCAAGTCTATCCCATTTAACATGATGATAGTGCCGCAGAACACAATGGAGGTTATTCTCAAAGTGAAGGTGGGACCTCATTTCCACAAGGACCGAGTGATGGTGGTTAGCCTTAGCAGTATTGTCATGTTTAGATAAATCTTCACCAGCAGATTAGTAAGGATGAGGTCACATCATACTTGACTCACCACCTGCCGCAGACCCAGTCTAATACCTATGTCCTTTAGGACCTGACTAGCTCGATCAGTAGTGCTGCTGCCGAGCCACTCTTGGTGGTGGACATTGAAATCCCCCATCCAGAGTATATTTTGTGTCCTAGGCACTCTCAGTGCTTCTTCCAAGTGTTGTTCAACACGGAGGAGTAGTGATTGATCAGGCAAGGGACGTTGGTAAATGGTAACCAAAAGGAGGTTTCCTTGCCCATGTTTAACCTGAAACCATGAGACTGCATAGGGCCCAGAATCAAGGGTGAGGACCTTCAAGGCAAACCCCTCCCAGAACCCCTGCTGGGTCTATGCTGCCGAAGAGATATATCCAGGGATGTTGCTGGTGTTGTCTGGGACATTGTCTGTAAGGTATGATTCCATGAGTATGGCTATGTCATGCTGTTGTGTGACTAGCCTGTGGGGAAGCTCTTCCAAATTTAGCACTAGCCCCCAGATGTTTGCAAAGAGGACTTAATAGGGTTGACGGGGCTGTTGTCATTTCCGGTGCCAAGGTCAATGCCAGGCCTGTCCAGTTTCATTCCTTTGTTGAGACTTAGTAGCATTTGACACACCCGGAGTGGCTTGCTGGGCCATTTCAGAGGGCAGTTGAAAGTCAACCATATTGATATGAGTCTGGAGTCACATGTCGGTCAGAGCAGGTGAGGATGGCAGATTTCCTTCCCTGATGGACATTTCCAGATTAGTGGAAATCACAGTGACTAAATTGGGAAATTGGTGACTTCAGATTATCATCTATGAGCGGTGAATAGCTTATTTCCATGCATTTTCATATCATTAATACCTCAACTCATTCACCTTACATTCCACTTCCAAATTACTGCTTCACCAAAAAACTAGTCAGTGCAATTCCTCAGAAAGTGAATCAAAGCAGGTTCCTGACAGCTGTAACTCACCGAATGCTTGTCCTGGACATCAGACAACTGTTTCTTCTGAACAATATCCCTCATGTTCCATGGCCAATATCCTCCACAATCCTTGTCCGTGAAACTTGGCACCGGCAAACAGCCAGCCTCACCACACCACCAAGTTTGCTGTCAGACCAACTCAGCCACTGCTCCAGGCCTACAACACTTTACATTGAAGCAAACTGGTTTGTTTCTGCCAGACCACTTTGCATCTTATTGCTCTGAGCTTGCTTTCTTTGAGCTCACTCAATTTAGCACTTAATTGCAGGTTGCCAGCTTGTGTTCTTTACAATGCATTTTTAGCTCACATTAACTTTAACATTGAATTACAGGCTGCCAACATTTGTGTGGGTTACATTGCTTTCTTAGTGCACAAAGTAATTAGTGCTCAGTTACAGGCTGCCAGTCTCTCTGGCTTAGCTTACTTCTTAGCCCAGAGGCTGACAACATGTATGTGATAGGGGGAGCACTGAATAATCAATCTGCCAAGCAGATAAGGAATGAGTTTGTTCATGCATGGCATCATGTGCTGCACCAATGTCATGGCTGCAACATGTGCCAGCAGCTCAGAGGCAAATGCACTGTATGCGCTTCTGGTAAATGGCAAAGTGTAGAAATCAAAGGGGAGCAATCCTAGTGGGTGAAGCAGACTCCAGTCATCGAGGGGCACAGTCATGCGGCTCATCCAATTACATTACAGGGAGTTGGCCAAAGTCAATCAGGCACATGGTCCTCCCAGAGACTGGGGTACATTTCCATTCGGTCTGGGGATTTGGCCATGGTCAATTCCTAGGCCAAATACAAGCCGCCTTAGGATGAGGCTTTGTTGCCTGCACCACTCTGATAGGGTGTTGCTGAACCATTCAGAAGTGGAGTGAAAAAGGGGTGGATTTCCTATATGCAGCTGAAATGGGCAAACAACAGAAATCTCCTGAGATGAAGATTAGGTTGAGGATAATAACATTCACCAGGAAGGTCATCCAAAATGGCATGATAGAGCAATGTATCAATGCAGGGAATAACAGGGGGAAATTACTGCTGTCCTCTCCAACAGTCTAGCAGCGATTGGACACCCTGAAAATCATCACTTCTTAATTGCAAATGGGAAATTACAGCACCATATAAATGCAGCCTTTTGTATTTTATTGTTAATTCCTCTCAAGAAGGTGGTAGTGAGCCTCCCACATGAGCCACTGCAATCCATTTCATATAAGTACACCTACAGTGCTTTAGGAAGGGAGTTCCAGATTTTTACCAAGCATCAGTGAAGCAACTGCAGTGATATAATTTAAAAGTAAAATGGCATGTAGCTTAACAGTGTGTTTGCTTTATCTGCTGCCCTGGTTCTTCTAGTTTGGAAGATGCTATCAAAGGAGACTTGGCTTCTTGTTGTGGGGAGATGAAGGGTCTTGGCCCGAAACGTCAGCTTTCCTGGTCCTAAGATGCTGCTTGGCCTGCTGTGTTTATCCAGATCTATACCTTGTTATCTTGGCTTATTGTTGTAGTGCCTTTTGTAGACTGTCATCGCTTTAGCTAAGTCACCAATGGCGATAGGAGTGAATGGTGTAAGGTAATGGATGAGGTGACCATGAAGCAGGCTGACTTGACCTGAATGATATCAAAACTTTTAATCCTGTCAGGCCTGTATGAGGTTAAAAGAGCGGAGTGAGAACACGGAATAAAAGAGGTGTCCAGCTTTATCTGGAAGTAAGAAGATATTTTTGAGAAATTACATCTTACCAAATGATGCTGGCAGGGCCATATTCTGCAAGTATCTGCAATATTAGCCACTTAAAGTTCAGGCAGTTGACAGGACACCACTTATGCATTTTCTTCTTCAGTATTCAATCCGATTGTCAGGCCTTACCCAAATGTTCTTAAATGTGCTAACTCACGTTGGGATATCGTTCCCTATTCATGAGTTTTCACTTTTACATTTCTAAGCAAGTTATTATTAGCTGCTAAATGAACCCCTAGAAAGCAGCACAGAGACAAGGACATTGGCAGTGTGTATTGTGGAGTTGCTTTCATCTTCCACCAAAAAAGTCAGCTGGGTGCGCAAAGTTAAAGATGGAATGCCTTAGCACAGCACAGTCCATGAAAAAGAGGGTACAAAAATAAATAGCTTACTCTTAAGTCCTGATTGAACATTTGTATTACAAGTTGTAGTACAAGCTATGCACACAACCTTCTGTAGTTTCTTACAGTCCTGGGCAGAGCAGTTGCCATACCAGGCCGTTATGCATCTGGACAGTATGCTTTCAATGGTGCATCTATAAAAGTTGGTGAGGGACCTTGTGGACATGCCAAATTTCCTGAGCCGCCCGAGGAAGGGGAGGCTTTGCTGAGGATCCAGTTGCAGAGGGTGGGGCCGAGATCTGGATCTCAGAGTTTTGAGATCAGTCTGGAGGGGATAATGGTGTTGAAGGCAGAGCTGTAGTCAATGAGCAGGTCTCTATCGTAGGTGTCTTCGCTGTCTGGGTGTTCCAGTGACAAGTGCAGGACTAGGGAAATGACACCTGCTGTGGACAAGTTAAGGCAAATTGTAGGGGATCGAAGCAGACTGGGAGACAAGAATTGATGTGGGCCATGACCAGCGTCTCGAAGCACCTCACGATTTTGGAGGTGACAGCCACTGGGCGATAGTCATTAAGGCACATTGTAAATGCTTTCTTAGGTACAGGGATGATGGTGGTCTTCTTAAAGCAGGTGGGGACATTGGCTTGTAGGAGTGAGAGGTTGAAGATGTTGATGAATACCTCCACCAGCTGGTCCGCGCAAGATCTAAGTGCTCAGCCAGGGACTCGTCACTTTCCTTGAGGTGACTCCAAGGGAGATCGATCTGATATCTGCAGCAGCAACAGTGGGCACAGGTACATCTGGGGCTGTCGGGGCAGGTGACACCTTACCACTAGCATTCTGCTCGAACCAGGCATGGAAAGCATTGAGCACATCAGGGAAGGGTGTGTCTTTGTCCACTATCTTGCTCTGCGTCATTTTGTATCCCATAATGTTGATTAGGCATTGCTGCGGGGTCCTCGATCAGTAATTAGAATGAAAAGAACACTACCTGTAATTTTTACAGATTCAGAATTTAAGTTTAGAAGTGTAGAACAGTTATAATAAACAGTGGCGTTAGATCTGCTGTAGGGAGCTCACAAGGAATTGCACCGTATCGACACCATCTTGAATCCACCTTAGACTGCCATCCCAAAATATGAAACTTCTGGAAAAATCTAAATCAAATACAAGATACAGGTTTGAGTGAGATATTTCAGTCATTTTCATGATGTTTTCCATTCAAATTGAATCTCATTTATTAATAGTCTCGTGGACAGGATTAACCTGTGGTCAGTTGAGTGCTGCAGCCACCATAAGTCAATGTCTCTTCCTTTTTAAGCCATTGCAGTCCATTAAAGATCCCAGGTATTAAAATCAAATGATGGAAGTCAACATTGATAGCCCATTTTTATACTATCACTACATTATAAATTCCATTTACTATTTTCAAGGGATTTTTGTCATTACTTGATATACACTAACCTGTACTTATTTAGTGCCCGTATCATAATAAAAGGACTAAGAGCCAAGAGATCAAGCAGGAACTTCAGATTAGATAAGATGATTCATATGACGTAATCAGTAATATATACTCAATTAGCCCAATGGCCTGTTTTGTCTTCTGCTACAATATTATCATGTCGGATATCTGTGAAGAATTACAAGTAATATTTGGAAAAACACATTGCCATATTTACACAGTTTAACATCTTAAGAAATAATGAGTACGGGAGGGTAACTCCTCCAAGAGGGTAAATGATTAGACATACAGCCAGTACCGAGGCTGAGAACAGGCTCAGTTCTTGAATCCATTCGCAAGGTGGAACACAATGCAGGACAACATAAAGCAGCATTCATAAGGAAGTGTTTGTGTATCAGATATTTAGAATTGTACCCCAAATGGGATCAGATTTGTAAGTACAAGTCAGGCATTCAAAAGACTGACGTCCACAAATTGGAGACCCCCTGTACTACACTAAAAGATACCAGCCCAGGCAGATGAGAAGCTGTTTGAATTTAATTTGATTAGCTGATTCCAACTATATTAGTAGCGATTAAATTACAGTTCCTTAGCTTTACTGTGTTAGGGATAAGAGAAATCAGCAGGTGTTTTCACTTTAAATGCTGTCCAGCAACCGCTAGTAAGAAATGCATAGTTATGAAATCAAAATAATGACAGTACCAAGGTCAATGGCAATGGCACTCAAAATCCTATAGCTTACAAATACTCACTGTGTGAGGTCATATGTGAAGATAAACTGTTCTCTCTTTCTGGCACCAACGACCTCAATAAACAGCAATTAAAGTTTAAACATTAATTTGTTAATTTACAATATAGTTGGCATAAAAGGAAAAGCTTCAGATTTAACGTTCAAAAGAGAAGATTGTTACAATGCAGGATTATATGTGGGATAATGAGTACAATGGTTGCTGTTGCTCTTGGGACACAATGTGAGTCAGCATGTTGAAGGCAGGAATTAGAAATATCTCTTCTTGAATTAGTACCAAAATAAAGCCGCATTTCACATTTGTTTTCAGGCAATCAACAAGCTTTTTCTTCTCATTCTCTTTTAGGAGTGAGCCAGATATCCAAATTTCATTTAAATTGAGTCCTGTGATCTTTCCTGCTTTGATTTGAGGATATTCTTATTTGTCAGTTCTGCAGGGATCCAGAACAGTCTCAATTTATTTCAAAACAGGCTTTTGTATGATTGTCTCACAGCTCCCCCATGAGGGGAAGAATTGCACATGCAAGAAAAGCGAAATTAACAATTAAAACCGAATGGAATGCACTAAAAACCGTTCAACGGGCACTGACAATCAGTCTTACGGTTCATGTCCCTAAGAATCCAGTAATTACAATGTAAACAGTACCATACAGATGAACAATAACCTAATTATCTACACAGTATATGAAGTTTTCAATCATTTGATGCACAGTCCGTACTATATGGAAAGTTTAAACCTTACAGTTGAGAATGAAGTGATCAGTTAACTGAATGATTCTAGTAACAAGAATGAGTCAATAGAACTCCAGACATTCCTATTGAATAGCCTCCTAATTCTAAAATTCTAAAATTCCTTCCTAAAAATCTTCACCAACTTTCCTGCTCTGAAAATTCCTCCCTAAAAATCTTCACCAACTTTCCTCATCTTTACACAATTTTCTCAAGAAGCATTCTTCCAAGTTCTGTGGATTTTTGTAGCGTGCATCTAAAGAGGGACCCAGAATTTATCACAAGTGTGTGCCAAAAATTACAATTTTACTTTTTGTCAATATTGTTAGTTCAGATGAATTTATAACCAAGGACGTTCCAGTTGGAAAACTGGCCACGACCTCCTCGGCATCCATGCCTATGGTATAAGGATACTAGACAGCAAGGTATGAAAATGGCAGATATGGGCAATGAAAACTGAAAGACCATTGCTGACAGCCGTAAGCTCTGGAGGTTGTTTGAAGAGGCATTGGATGAAGCGAATGGAATTAAATGCTCAGAGACCAGCAAAACGTGCATGTCTTCAGCCTATTGTCTTCCTCTGTAACAAACGTGGCAGAGAGTACCGTATCAGTGCGAAGTTCCTGAAGCACACCAAGGGAAACACAATACAGAGTTGACTATTAAGGAGTGACCACCAGGGCAAAAACCATTATGGGATGAAAGTGAAGGCGGTTACCAAAGTTAGCTTTGGTTGAGATCACATTCATTTTGTTTCTAGCTGCAATACTCAGGAAAACTGTATCTGATTCATTTTTAAATGGATGGAGAATCATGACAACACAGTACGGAGCTGGAGGAACACAGCAGGACAGGCAGCATCAGAGAAGCAGGCAAGTTGACGTTTCAGGTTGGGGCCCTTCTTCAGAACTGGGGAAGGGGAAGGGAGCTGGGAAATAAATAGAGAGAGGAGGGGTGGGGCTGGAGAAGGTAGGTGGGATGGTGATAGGTGAGTGCAGGTAGGGACTGGTAGGAATTGGTCAGTGGGATGGGGGAGTCAGATAGGTGGAAGAGAAAATGGAGAGGTTGTGTCAGGTCATGGAGGCGGGGGTAAGAGAGAGGGTTAGACACGGGATGAGGGTGGGGAGATTTTAAAACTGGTGAATTTCATGTTTAGGCCATCAAAGTGTAGGCTCCCGAGGTGGAACATGAGGTGTTTCTTCTCCAGTTTGTGGGTGGTGTCATTGTGACACTGGAGGAGCATTTAAGAAAACATAAAAGTTTGGAGATAGCAAGAACTGCAGATGCTGGAGTCAGAGATAACACAGTGTGGAGATGGAGAAGCACAGCAGGCCAGGCAACATCAGAGGAGCAGGAAAGCTAGCATATCGGGTCAGGACCCTTCTTCTGAAAATAAGCATTTTCTATCATTTACCTTACCAACTGATTTCCCATATTCTATCTCTCTGAAAGTCAGTGGCTCTCATTGAGATACAATTCTGTGCGCAGCAGTGGCCCACTGTTGTTGTCTATTTTCTCACATTACAACAATCTAGACTGATAATTTTGTCATTTTTTTCTCTTATAACAATATGGGACAATTTCTGTGCTTTACTTTATACTATGCCTGATAGAGTAAATCTCATTAATACTACCCTTAGAATGTTCTTCTGCACTGTTGATTAATACATGTAACCAACTTTATAACCATATTTTATCAATGTGTATTCAATAGGAAAACATTGCAAATGAATGTTCTGTGCATAAGTGTGTTTAACTGCCAATTATGTCAAATACGTTTGACTATTAGAACAGCCTGATATGTAGTGTCGCCGATGGTGAAATGGTAATTACTAACAAGAATTTTAAATTAGAGAATAAGGTCGTTTACGTACGAGATTGGAGGAAAAGGATGGATGTGGCACAATTAAAGTGGACAAGAATATGAGCATGTCTGAAAGCCAGGAACTCCGATCATGACAGACCTAAGCTAGACAGTACGATGGGGAACAGTTGAAGGATGCTGTCCAAGCAAGTCACTGTCTGTAGAACAGGAGTACAAGCAGAGGCTGAGCTTTCTTGACATGATAGGGCAGAAATTTCCAGAGGGTCAGATGGTCAGGTTAAGTGGTACCAGATATCTGCAGCCTCTCTGCCAGGAAAACTGGAAATTGTGTTGTTAAACAGGGCTGGCAGGGATGTGAAGTTTGCCTGTGCTAACATCAGTCAGAATGAGCAGGTGCTTAGTGACTATGCACTTGTGGTAATTCCCCCACCCCTACCCACACCTTACAGATCAACCAGATATATTCATTAACCACAAGACCTTCCACTCTATCAATACAACTGTCATACAACCACTAAAAAGATATGTATCTGAGTGTGCATCATTTGCCCAAGAAGCCACTGGGATGCTTTCAACGCATTAAAGTCTAAGATCCCTGACATCAGAAACATAGGAGACAAGGGATAACTATATATAAAAAGCAAGAGGGTAGATAGAGAAAGGATTGGCCCACTTAAGGACAAAGAAGGAAAGTTATGCGCTGAGTCAGAGAAAATGGGTGACATTCTTAACAAGTACTTTGCATCGGAATTCACCAAGGAGAGGGACATGACGGATGTTGAGGTTAGGGATAGATGTTTGCTTACTCTAGATCAAGTTGACATAAGGAAGGAGGAAGTATTGGGTATCCTAAAAGACATTAAGGTGGACAAGTCCCCAGGTCCGGATGGGATCTATCCCAGTTTTCTGAGGGAAGCGAAAGAAGAAATAGCCAGAGACTTAACAGATATCTTTGCGGCATCCTTAGACACGGGTGAGGTCCCAGAGGACTGGAGACTTGCTAATGTTGTCCCCTTGTTTAAGAAGGGTAGCAAGGATAATCCAGGTAATTATTCGACCGGTGAGCCTGACGTCAGTGGTAGGAAAGCTACTGGAGAAGATACTGAGGGGTAGGATCTATTCCCATTTGGAAGAAAATGGGCTTATCAGTGATAGGCAACATGGTTTTGTGCAGGGAAGGTCATGTCTTAACAACTTAATAGAAGTTTTTGAGGATGTGACAAAGTTGATTGATGAGGGAAAGGCTGTAGATGTCATATACATGGACTTCAGTAAGGTGTTTGTAAGGTTCTCCATGGCAGGCTGATAGAGAAAGTGAAGTCACATGGGGTCCAGGGTGTGCTAGCTAGATGGATAAAAAACTGGCAAGGCAACAGGAGACAGACAGTAGTAGTAGAAGGGAGTTTCTCAAATTGGAGACCTGTGACCAGTGGTGTTCCACAGGAATCTGTGCTGGGACCACTGTTGTTTGTGATATATGTAAATGATCTGGAGGAAGGCGTAGGTGGCCTGATCAGCAAGTTTGCTGATGACACTAAGATTGGTGTAGTAGCTGATAGTGAAGGGGACTGTCAGAGATTACAGCCGAATATAGATAGACTGGAGAGTTGGGCAGATAAATGGCAGATGGAGTTCAATCCGGGCAAATGCAAGGTGATGCATTTTGGAAGATCAAATTCAAGGGCAAACTATACAGTCAATGGAAAAGTCCTAGGGAAAATTGATGAACAGAGAGATCTGGGTGTTCAGGTCCATTGTTCCCTGAAGGTAACAACGCAGGTCAATAGGGTGGTCAAGAAGGCATACGGCATGCTTTCCTTCATCGGACGGGGTATTGAGTACAAGAGTTGGCAGGTCATGTTGCAGTTTGATAGGACTTTGGTTCGGCCACATTTGGAGTACTGTGTACAGTTCTGGTCGCCATATCACCAAAAGGATGTGGTGCTTTGGAGAGGGTGCAGAGGAGGTTCACCAGGATGTTGCCTGGTATGGAGGGTGCTAGCGATGAAGAGAGGTTGAGTAGATTAGGATTATTTTCATTAGAAAGACGGAGATTGAGGGGGGAACTGATTGAGGTCTACAAAATCATGAGGGGTATAGACAGGGTGGATAGCAAGAAGCTTTTTCCCAGAGTGGGGGACTCAATTACAAGGGGTCATGAGTTCAAAGTGAGAGGAGGAAAGTTTAAGGGAGATATGCGTGGAAACTTCTTTACACAGAGGATGGTGGGCGCCTGGAACGCGTTGCCAGCGGAGGTGGTAGACGCAGGCACGTTAGCGTCTTTTAAGATATATTTGGACAGGTACATGGATGGGCAGGAAGCAAATGGACCCTTCGAAAATAGATGACAGGTTAAACAGAGAATGTCAATCGGCGCAGGCTTGGAGGGCCGAAGGGCCTGTTCCTGAGCTGTAATTTTCTTTGTTCTTTGTTCTTTATTGATGATATTCATGAGGTACACAGCAATGAAAAGTGGGACAAGTAGATCCACATGACTGTCAGATATGTCCTTCAACAAACAATCAGCATACACTTCAAGGACATAGACAGATTTGGAGATAACCTTCAGTACTCACCAGACCATGTGTCCAGAATGGTGATGGAGTGCTACACTGAGTATGCCTTATTCATACAAGGTTCATTTACATTCCACCAGTAAACCAAGGTCAGGACTATATATGACACCATTCATCACTTCCATCCAATGTTACTGATACAAAGTGGGGGCAATGTCCTGGTGGTCTTGTCACCACACTAGTAATCTTAACTGCCCTCTGAAATGGTCTAGCAAGCCATTCAGATGTTTCAGCCACTAGAAGGGAATAAAGGAATGAAACCAGATGAACCACCTGCTTTGAAGAATGTACCAGAAGTGACAACACAAACACAGCCCTGTTGAACCTGCAATGTCCTTCTCATTAAAATCTGGGATCCCGTGCCAAAATTGGGAGAGCTGCCCTATGAGTCCTCAACATTGACCTTTGCGTCCATGATGTGTCATAGCATTAGGTCAACACTGGCAAGAAAACCTCCAGACCATTACCTCCACAAACAAATCAGTGCTCCTCCACATTGAACAGCACTTGGAGGGAGTCAAGGTCACAAAGGCTCAGCAGCACTGCTTTAGATTGAGGTGGTCAAATCCTACAAGACATAAATTATTGGACTGCATCTGCAAAAGATGGTGTGAGAAAAATATATCGGACCTCATCCTCATCAACCTGCCTGCTACAGAGGCATGTGACCATGACAATATCAGTAAGCACAAGCACTGGACAGTCTTTGTGGAGATGAAGTCCTGTCTTCATATTGAGATTGCCCTCCATCGTGCTGGCACTATCGCCGTACTAAATGGGGAGGACTTCAATTATATGTAGCAACTCAAGACTTGCAGCCATCAAGCAGTGTGGCCATCAGCAGCAACTAAATTGTACTCCAGCACAATCTGTAACCTGGAAACCTGGCATATTCCTATTCAACCATATGCATCAACCCTAGATCAATGGAGACTGCAGGAGGCAGTGCCAGGAGCAACACCAGGCATACCAAAAATTAGGTGTCAACCTGGTGAAGCTGTGAAACTTGTGTTCCAACAGCAAAAGCTGCAAGTGAAAGAGCTAAATGATTCCTCAACCAATGGATCAGATTTAAGCTCTGCAATTCCTGTTACATCTAATCAGTACAGGACATTGGTAAGGCCATACTTGGAGTACTGAGTACAATTCCAGTTACCCTGCTAGAGGAAGGATGTTGTTAAAATGGAAAGGGTGCAATAAAGATTTACAAAGATATTACAGAGACTGGAAGATTTTCAGTTATAAGGAGAGGCTGGATAGGCTGGGACTTCTTTCCCTGTAGTGTAGGAGCCTGAGAGGTGACCTTGAAGAGGTTTATCAATTAATGAGGGGCAGAGATAGATTGAACAGCCAATGTCTTTTTCCCAAGGTAGTGACCTTGGACCAACCATTTTCACCTGCTTTATCAATGGGTGTCTACCTTTTTGAAGCAAAGTATGAATTTAGTTCATCAGCTATTTCTTTAATCACCATTATAAATTCCATTGTTTCTGACTCTAAGGGACCTATGTTACTTTTCATCTTTCTTTTTCACTGTAAAATTGTAGGGAACATACTCTATTTTCCCCTACATAATCAATCCATTGGTGCTCTTTGGTGGCACAGGGGTTGGGACTGCTGCCTGGGTTCAATTTCCAGTCTCAGGGGACTGTCTGTGTGGAGTTTACACATTCTCCCCATATCTACTTGGGTTTCCTCCTACAGTCTAAAGATGTGCAGGTGAGGTGGATTGGCCATGGGAAATACAGGGATATGGTAGGGGGTGAGTCTGTGTGGGATGCTCTTTGGAGAATTGGTGTGGACTAGTTGGGCCAAATGGCCTGTTTCCACACTGGAGGGATTCTCTGATTCCTTTTGATTTCTAAACTGTGTTTCTTATCCTCGGGCTGTGTTTTCTTGCCATTTTGTATATCTGTTCTTTGCATCTAATAGTATATCAAACTTCCCTTGTAAGCCATAATTTGGCCATTGTTTTCTTTAAGCTCTTACAGGAATAAACAATTTTTGTACTTCATCCATTCACTCTTTGAATGTTTGCCATTGCCTATCTGCTGTCAGTCCTTGCAGTGACATTTCCACATCATCACAGCCAACGTGTAAGTCATTCCATTGTAAGCCCCTTTAAGATCCAGGACTGTAGTATCAGAATCAATAGCTCACTCTCCACCTTGATGAAGAGTTCTACCAATATGATGGTCACACATAACCAATGGCTCTCTCACAATTGCATTACCAATTATTCTGTTCCCATTGCATAATATCAAATCTAAGATGGCCTATTCTCGAGTTAGTTCCTCAGTGAATTGGTCTATGAAACCAACCTATTTACATTTGTGGAATTTCATATTGTGACTATTTAAAGTCATCCATAATTACATGTCCCTTGACTGCATGAATCTTTGATTTCCTGTTTAATGGCATTCCCAGCATCACCGCTAGAGGTTGGTCAATATACCGCGCCCACTAATGTTTTTCACCCCTTGGTATTTCTGAGTTCTACCCACACAGATTCAATGTTGTTTGAGGTAATATCTTTCCTCAATATTGTGCTTACACTCTCTTTAAACAGGATTGCAACTCCACTGCTGTTTACTTTTTGTCTGTCCTTCCTAATACTGAATACCCCTGTATTTTTCAGTTCCCACCTCTGGTTACCCTACAGCCATATCTCTGTAAGACCAATGATATCATGCCCATTCATGTGATAAATTCATCCACATTATTTCTGCTGGTCTGTGCGTTCAGGCTTGAAGATTGCATTTTTAATGCCTATTGTTGCATTCCCACAAGTTTTTACAGTGGCCTTGGTTGGTTCTTCCCCTTGACTCCTCCGCTTGTCACTTCTCTTATTCTCCTTTTTGTCTTTTGTTATTGTCCTTGATTCCCCTTCCTCTGACTCCTTGCATAGGTTCCCATCCACCACCACCCCCCCCTCCAATTTAGTGTAAACCTTCTCCGATCAGTCAAGTAGGCACTCCTGGGTAGGACATCAGTTGTGGTCCATCAAGTGTAACCCATCCAGTTCGTATTGGCCCCACCTTCTCCAGTCCCAGGCCCAAAACACCAGGAATTTAAAACCCTCTCCCTCACACCATTTCTTAAGACATGTATTCATCAAATTAGATCTGCTATTTCTACACTGACTAGCATGTGGCACTGGTAGCAAACCTGAGATCATTACTTTTTTGAGGTCCCAATTTTCTGCTTGCTTCCTGACTCCCTATATTCTGCTGACGCATACCTCATCCCCCTTTAAAAAAAAATCAATGTTGCTGGTTTCCTATGTGTACCAATACCAATGGATGTTCACCCTTCTTGTCCAGGATGGTCTATAGCCACTCTGAGACACTTTGACCCCAGTATAGTCACAGAGATGTACAGCATGGAAACACACCCTTAAGTCCAACTTGTCCATGCTAACCAGATATCCTAAATTAATCTAGTCCTATTTGCCAGCATTCAGCCCATATCCCTCTAAATCATTCCTATTCATATACCCATCCTGATGCCTTTTAAATGTCCGAATTGTATGAGTCTCCACCAGTTTCTCTAGCAGATCATTCCATATACATAGCACCCTCTATGTGAAAAAGTTGCTCCTTGGGTCTCTTATAAATCCTTCTCCTCTCACCTTAAACTTATCCTCTCCAATCTTGGACACCTTTACTATCAGAAAATGACCTCACTCCAAGGCCTCTTTGTTGAGCAACACTCTCCAGGACCTTACCATTAAGGGTATATGTCCTGCCCTGATTTACCTTCCCAAAATGCAGCACCTTACATTTATTTGAATTAAACTCTTGTCTGTTGGCCCATTGGCCCATTTGATCAAGGCCCCACTATACTCTGAGGTAACCTTCTTGGCTGTCCACTGCACCTCCAATTTTGGTGTCAGCTGTAAACTTACTAACTACACATCCTATGCTCTAAATCCTTTATATAAATGATGAAAAGCAGTGGATCCAGCACTAAACCTTGTGACTCACTGCTGATCACAGGCCTCCAGTCTGAATAGCAACCTGTCCACCACCACCCTCTGTCTCCTGCCTTCCAGCCAGTTCTGTATCCAAAAGGCTAGCTCTCCCTGTATTCCATGTGATCGAAACTTGTAAACCAGTCTACCACACAGAACCTTGTTGAATGTCTTACTAAGTCCATATAGATCACACCCATCTCTCTGCTTTCATCAATCCTCTTCAGTCCTAGTAATAAAAGTTGGAGTGGGGGGGGGGGTGGTGGCGTAACTCTCAGGGCTTGGTAATACAGTTTAATACTTTTGCCTGCCCTTAACTCCAGTCACTGATAATTGTTGGAGGGATTTACCAGTTGAATCTCCGCCTGATTGGCCACATTATGAACAGAGATAATGGGAACTGCAGATGCTGGAGAATCCAAGATAACAGGGGTGGATGAACATAGCAGGCCAATATGCTGCTTGGCCTGCTGTGTTCATACAGCCCCACACTTTGTTATCTTGGCCACATTATGAATCTGTCTTTCATGGCTATCAGAACCTGCAGTGGAACTTGAATCCAGAGCATCTGGCTCAAAGGTACACTTACTATGCATTGCAGCACAAAACTCCTCCTTTCTAATTTTAATAAAGAAAATAATTTATCAAATTACTTTTGGAGATTGTGTCTAAGGTGAATATTCAGGAGCATGCCAATTTTATAAATTAATTGTTCCCATCTCATTCCTTAAGTTTAGAAGCTTCATGGTTAGCACTGCTACCTCACAGTACCTGGGACCCAGATTCGATTCCACCCATGGACAGCTGTCTGTGCAAAGTTTGCACATTCCGTGTCTGTGTGGGTTTTCTCTCAGTCCATAGATATGCAAGTTAGGTGGTTTGGCCATGCTAAATTGCCCATAGTATCCAGGGATGTGCAGGCTATGTGGATTAGAAATGGGAAATGCAGGGTTACAGGAATAGGGTGAGGTGGGTGGAGGGAGTAAGTCTAGATGGGACTCTCTGATCAACATGGGCTCAATGGGCAAATTGAGTTCTTCAACCCTGTAGGGATTCTATGATTGAATCTATGACTTTCTCTCCATCATAAAGTCAGGAGTAGGGATATTCACGGATGAAGATCAGATGACTCTTTTTAAAAAATTAGGCATCAGCTTTTCAAGATGAGGAGAAAGCTTTGCTCTCAGAGGGTAGCGTCAGCTATGTTCCCTGTAATTTATTCCTTCTGCATGGACATCTGAAGTCTGTGTGTTTCATTTTGTTATGGAACCAGAAGTCAATGCATTGCCACACCAATTGGCATGTGCAGAACCTCAGAATGGAATATCTCCCAGTATATTGCAAAGCTGTATCTATTCTTTCATTAATACTCTCCAGCTGATGGTTTACCACATCAGAGCTTCTGCACATGATGCCTGCTTTGTTGAGAGTAAATTTCTCCTCTCCCTGCAGATATTCTGTCACAGTGTGATCTTATGCCAAAAATAATCTTACATTTGACGTGATCATCTTTCAGTTATCCTAAGTCTCAGTTATCAACTGGATGTGTCAATACAATCACAAATTGATCAATGTTCTCCCTCTCCCCTTTCGCTCTGATGTTAAACATGGGCCATTCATAAGTAACATTAAAAGATTCACAATGTTTCTTCGAGGACTTCAAATTTTCCCAACTGTGGATTTTCTTTCCAGTGAATACGAAGTTGAATTTCAACTTTCAGTGTTTTTTGTGTTCATCCTGCTGTGTTCATCCAGCCTCACATTTTACAATTTTGAGGATGGTCCACATTACGGGAGGGGTCTTGGCTAAAACTATTTTTGCTTTAATTGCTTATGGTGAATATAAATCCTCGTCTGTTGACATTATTCCCACTATAATTCACCCTGCTAAATGAATACATTTAGCTCTACGAGCTGCAGTGGGTTAAGATTGAGGGTTGACTGATCGATATGTCTCTCGCTCTATGGGTGCCTGTGGCTGGCGATCGATGTCTCTGTGTTTGTTTGCTGCTCCTGCCGGATGACAGGCGCCCGGCGCCTGCCTGGGGCTCGGGGCTGTCGCTGTCTCCATTGTCCGTGTCAGAGGCGCCCGGCAATGGGGAGGAAACACAAGAAGCACAAGGCGGACAAGCACGCAGCAGAGGGTAAGAGCGGCTCCCCGGCTGGATCTCCTTCTCACTCAGGCCACTCTCCCACAGCTGGTCCCAGCCCCGGGCTCCACGGCCGGGCCTAGTGCCCCGAACTGAACCCAAACCGGGGCTATCCCGAAGCACTCGGCCCCGCTGCTTGGTTACTATGAGAAAGGGAAGGAAGGGGATGTTTATTTGTTTTGAGGTTGTCTTACAGGAACCGGGCGTTTGGATTAGGGTGTGGAGAGGGTGAAGACGCTGCTGTGGGTGCTTGTTAATGTTGACTGGTACCCCTCCCATAGCCTGAAATGTTACGGTTCCCTAGGGGAGGATGTCCGCCAAAAGCAGAATCTACCGCAGTAGTTATTTTTAAAGGGCAGCACGAATTACTAACGCCTCCACTAACTGTACGCTTTTGCCCTTGGGCGTTTCTTCTCGGTTTGGGCCAGAGGTTCAAGTCGTATTTTGTTGCGATTTCTTTAACACTCTGCAAGGATACACTTCGTTCTAGAACCCCGTGCAGTGTCCCCAGGTTCTATCAGCAGCTTGTAGGGGTCACTCAACGGAGTGTTGTGGTACATTATAACATCCATCCTTCCTTATATAAACAGAAGGTACTGGGCACACTCGGTAGCTCTGGCAGCTTTCTAGGAACAGAAAGATGGAGTTATCTTTTCGAGTCCAGTGACCCTTCACCGGAACATGTCTAGTAGCAAAAATAATAGCGAGTACTTGCAGCTGGGGGATTCTGATCACCTGCACATATCCAAACCAAGTACCGAGACAGTGCACGCAAATAATCTCCACTCGCTGCCTTACATGTAGGTCTGTGGGAACATACAACACAAACCAAACAGTTTCAAGTGTTGGTTGACATCAGCTGAGGTTTTAGAGATTAAAACTGTATATGGGGGACATTAGAAGAAAGTCCACATACACTGCCTAATCTGAACGCAGTAATTCATAGCTCACTGCTGCTTCTCTGACTCAGTCCCTTCCAACTGTTAGGTATTAGTTTGCAGGGCTATCTTGAACCAAATAGAAATAATCACAGGATGCAGTGTCAGGCCTTCAGCCTCTATTAGTGAGCTAGGATCATCTGCATTGCTCAAAGATTGGATAGGATAAATTTTGGTTTGTTGGATATTGGCACCAATACTGGTGTAGAAGGGAACTGTTCCAGTGGGATGGGCCTGATTTGAACTCTGCTGGGCCCAGTGCCTTGGTGAATCAAATAGCTAGGGCTATACATAGGGCTTTAAGCTAATGGGGTGATAGGAGAAATGTAAGCTTACAAAGTAAGAGGATATGGCATCATTATAGGGTAACTATTTAGATAGCGATGTGCAGAGTGGGACAGGAAGGAACAGAGTGTGCAAACACAGAAAAGAAACATTAAATGCGGTCAAAAACAGAGAAATGGCAAATCGTCAAACTAATGGTTCTTTTACTTGCATGTGTAGAGTTTTTAGAAAATAAATGAATTAACAACATTAACCCTAAGAATATGATCTCCTGTTCATTAGAGGCATGGTTGGAAGACACCAAATTTAGGAACTGTATGTTCAAAAATATGACATTTCAAAAGGATGGATGGGAAGGAAGGGTGGTGAAGTAACATTGTTACTACAGGTTGGAATAAGTTTGATAGCAAAATGTAATCTTTAATTAAAGGATCTAGAATCCTTACCAGTGGAGGGAAGAAATTTTTTAAAAAAGACACTGGTAGGCTCAGAATGGTAGTTTTGTGATGGGACAGAGAATAAGTCAGGAGTTAATGAAGGCAGCCATTAAACATGGGTGAGTTTAATCTTTGTATAGATTGGAGTAGTCATATTGGCCACAAGGACAAATTCATAAGAGTATAGTTGGGCCAGTTTCCGAGAACAAAGATCCAAACAGGGATCAGGCTTTTTTGGTTCTGGTGATCTGTAGTGAGGCAGTTTTAGTAAATGATCTCAGAGTGAAAGATCCTCAGGAAACAGTGACCAGAACATGAAAGAATTTAGCATTCAGTTTGAAAAGGGCAAGCTTAGATTGTAAATAACAACTCTGCTGAACTTAAGATAATAAAATGTGAGGCTGGATGAACACAGCAGGCCAAGCAGCATCTCAGGAGCACAAAAGCTGACGTTTCGGGCCTAGACCCTTCATCTAGGCCCGAAACGTCAGCTTTTGTGCTCCTGAGATGCTGCTTGGCCTGCTGTGTTCATCCAGCCTCACATTTTATTGTCTTGGATTCTCCAGCATCTGCAGTTCCCATTATCTCTGCTGAACTTAAATTTGGTTAATTACAAAAGAATGAGGGCAAAGGTAGCTGGAGAGGACCAGGAAAGGAGGTTAACACAAAGATGGTTGAGAAGCAATGGCATGCATGTTTTAAAAAAAGATAAAAAAGGAGGATTCTGGAAAGGGAATAAGTCAACCATGCTTAATCAGGGAACTTAAGGATAGCATTAAATTGATGGAAAAAACATAAAATGTGGCAAAGATTAGTGGTAAGTCAGAGTATTAGGAAAGTTTTAAAAACCAATAAAAGACTACCAAAAAGAGGAAAAGGGTAACTTTTTGAGGGCAAATTTACAAGTAATATCAAGATTGACAGCAAGAGCTTCTTTAAATATATAAAAAGAAAGACACAGGCCAAAATTATCGTAAGCCACTGAGAGAATGAGGCCAAGGACATAATGGGGAACAAAGAAATGGTAGAGAAGTTGAATAAATACTTTGCAACAATCTTCTTAGTAGAAGATACAGTTGGTATTTCAAAAATACTAAATCAGGTGACAGAAGAAAGAGAGAAAATAACTACAATAACAATCGTTACAGGAAAAAAAATACTAGGGAAGGCATTGGGACTGAAGTCCAATAAGTTCCCTACACCTGCTGGGAAACATCCTAGCATGTTAATAGAAGTCGCAACAAAGATAGTGGATGCATTAATAGTAATCGTCCAATAATCCTTGGTAAGGTCCCAAGAGGATTGAAAAACTGCCTAAAGTGTAGCATCTTTATTTGAAAAGAGAAGACGACAAAAAAGGTAGCTATACACAGGTTAAGTGAGTGTGTAGACACTTAGCACATGGACTATAATATGGAAAAATGTGATGTTATGTACTTTGGCAGGAAGAATAGAGAAGCTGCATTTTATTTAAATGGAGAAAAACTGCAGAAATCTATAGCACAGAGATATCAGGGAGCCCTTGTGCATTAATCAAAAAGCTTGCAATCAAGTTCAGCATGAAATAGGGAAGGCAAATAGAACATTGTCCTTTACTTCAAAGAGAATGTATAAAAATAGAGAGGCCTTGCTAAAACTATAAAAGGTACTAGCCAGACCATAGCTAGGATACTGTAAACAGGTTTGATCCCCTTAGCTAAAGAAAAATATTAGAGGCAGTCTAAAGAAAATTCACTAGGAATGGAAGGACTGTCATATGAAGAGAGGTCGAACAAGTTGGGCCTGTATTCAGTGGAGTTTAGAAGAATGAGAGGTGACCTTGTTGAAGCATAAAATTCTTGGCAGATTTGACATATAGGTGCAGAAATATTGCCTCCCTTTGTGGGAGAGTCTAGGACCAGAGAGCATAATCTCAGAATAAGGACTCACCAATTTAAGACAGACATGAGAAGGAATTTCTTCTTTCTCAGAATATAGAATTCTTTACCTCAAGCTGTAGAGGCAGGGTTGTTAATTTTATTCAAGACTGAGATAAACAGATGTTTAATTATCAAGAGAATCAAGAGTTACGGGGAAAAGACAGGAAAGTGGAATTGAAGAATATGAGATCAGTCATTATGTCATTGAATGGCAGAGCGGTCTTGATGGGCTGTGTGGCCAATTTATGCTCCTATGCATTATGGACTCAATAGTTTATATGAATGTAATATTTTTAAGTAGAATGCTCTTCCGCTGTATGAAAGTGGGCGGCATGGTGGCTCAGTGGTTAGCACTGCAGCCTCACAGTGCCAGGGACCCAGGTTTGATTCCAGCCTCGGGTAACTGTCTGTGCGGGGTTTGCACATTCTCCCCGTGTCTGCGTGGGTTTCCTCCGGGTGCCCCGGTTTCCTCCCACAGTCCACAGATGTGCAGGCTAGGTGGATCGGCTATGCTAAATTGCCCATAGTGCTCAGGAGTGTGTGGGTTATAGGGGGATGGGTCTGGGTGGGACGCCCCAAGGGGCGGTGTGGACTTGTTGGGCCGAAGGGCCTATTTCCACACTGTAGGGAATCTAATCTGATCTGATCTGATCTAATCTAAAGGCGCTACAGTAATTTATTGATTTCCTCCCTGCATATTCTTTGAAGCTGAACTGGACTGTTTGTAACTTCAGTGTCCTACGTAACTCTAAGCTGAGATTCTAACTCTGTAACCTCTCCATTGCCAAGAAATGTTACTTCATTTCCATCATGCCGTTCTTTACTCCTGCCTTAGCCCAGCTGCAGTTGCACCCCTCAGCAATGCTTAATATTACCACCAAGTTGACTGTTCCAGTCACCTCCTGACCACTTTCCCAGGTTCTACTGTCTAGCAGTTTTATGTCCACACCTTAACTCACCAAGTCCACTGCACCCATCATCTCTGCTCACTGACCAACATTGGCTGCTGGAATAACAAAGCCTAAAATTTAAAATTTTCACCATTGTGTTCAAATCCCTTTCTTTGCCACCTCTTCCAAGCTTGTCTCCCTCTCGGGTATATGTTTTTATCCAGCTCTTACCTCTTGTCTGTCTTCCACTCTCCTTGTCCCAACGTTGATAAGTGTCTCTTCAGCTGTCACAAGCTCTAGAATTTCCATCTCCAAACTCCTATTCTACATCTCTTTGCTCTTTTAAGAAAATGCTTAAAATCTACCACTTTGACCGTGTGTTTGGTCATTCTCCTAATATCTCCTTTGACAATGTCAGTTTTTGTTACTCTTTAGTGGAGTGCTTTAGGAGTTTCAATTCTGTAAAGGTGATAAATGCATGCTGTTGTACTTGCAGCCTGCACTCTGTCAACAGTGTACAGTACATTGGTCACTCTGTTTTACTTTAACAAGTTTCTGTGTTCTCATTCAGCGATAAAGTTTACTGAAAGCAGTTTCTTCCCTATAGATTGTTTGATTATTAATTTACTGGCAGGAGCTGCAAAACGCTGATCTCCAAATATTCTATTCATTTACTGCCCACTTCCTTTTCTCACTAAGGTCGTCAGATATATTACTGCCTCTCAGCTTCCCCCTCCGCTTCTACCAGAATGTCACGAGCTCTAGTTTCTATATGGGCCGTAACACTAAGACCTCAGTGGCCTGAGTCGCGATTATAATCCCATTTAGTTATGGCTGCACAGGATTTGATGTTTGAGCACACCATCTTCATTCATTGCCTCTCTTCCGTTGTCTAGCTAAGACTGTTCTGTTAATTGATGTCCTGTCTTCAGGCTGTTAGTACACCTTCGGCAAAAGTTTTTTTTCTCTCTCTGTCCACCAGGTGTGGAAGTAAGAGGACATCCCCAGTTGGAATTAACTGGTGTTTTCCCCAGAGTTCTGACTAATATTTATTTCTCAATCAACGTCACAAGAGCAGATTATCTCATCATTATTACAACAGTCTTTGTAGGAGTTTACTTCATGTAAATTGGTGATGCGTTTCCTACATTACAACAGTGACCACATTTCAAAAAGTACTTCCTAGGTCTGTGAGAAGTCCAGGGGTCAATAAAGATATCAGGAATACTTGAAGCAAAATAAAACTTTCAAAACAGAAAATATGTCTTCAAATGCAGTCTGATTGTGCTGGTTTATGGTGGATTTTACAAGCAATGATATACAAGTATGTTTGAGGGGAACTTGAAGGAAACAAGCATTTCTCAAACCTAAAGTGGACACAGCTAGATCACTGACAATAGGAACTGCAGATGCTGGAGAATCCTAGATAACAAAGTGTAGTGCTGGATGAGCACAGGCCAAGCAGCATCTTAGGAGCACAAAAGCTGACGTTTCAGGATTTCTGATGAAGGGTCTAGACCCGAAATGTCAGCTTCTGTACTCCTAAGACGCCGCTTGGCCTGCTGTTTTCATCCAGCTCTACACTTTGTTATCACAGCTAGATCACTGACTGTATCCAGGGTGGAAATCTTTGGCCAACTTGTTAATCTCCCTTTTGGTTAGTTAGCCATTAGCTGCTTGAGATGAATTTCCACTGCTCTGCAGTAAGATTCTTGTCTTTCTCAGTCTGCTAGATTCTCACTGGATAGAGTTTTTTTTATCAGATATCAAGAGTAACTTGATGGAAGAGGCTGAAAATCTTCTCTTTTCTATTTAGTACCTCATTGGCTTAGAATTTATTTTAAATAATTCAGTTTGGGTTTGATAATCCTCTTCAGTCTGGAGAAGAATGAGTTTTGGGGTATGATTGTATGCAGCACCCTCTCTGAAAATTCATACTATACAAGATGGTGCCATTGATTGTAAATCTCTCAGAATATGGCTCAAATCTTCTAAACAGCAGTGATCATCTGATTGCCCCTCTGCTCATAGATTTTCCCAATTCAGTGCTGCTCCTCACTTCCTTATTGGTTGTCTGATTCCAGCTGTCATAGCACTACAGTGTCCTCTGGGAATATCCATCGTGAAGTAAAGTTGGGAGAAGATAGGGAACATTCTTTTTTGAACTTGTTTCAAAGGCCCAACCATTAAATGTGGGTGTATGGATGAGTGAATCAGTAAGTGGGTTGGATGGGTGAGGAGGTTGGTGAGTGACTCTGTAGTCAGGTTGAGGGATTGGTCCAATCTGTTGAGGGGGAGGTGAGTAGTCAGGTAAGGTTGGATGGTGGTGGGGTAGTTGGGTGATTGGGAATCAGTTATGTAGTTACTGGGTTGATGGATTAAAACAGTCTATCGAACACTTCCTGGATAGTGATACAAGTAAGCACCATGGAACTGGCTTAAGTTTTCGAATCGCATCAGAACTTGCATTGGATTCTGATGTGCATCTTTAATGATATGTTCGGTTTCTGGTGGTCTGATGATTGGAATGTTGTTTTGAACGTGATTTTACTAAATGATATTGTGCTGCAGTTGGCTTCAGTATGTTGCTTTTAGATGCAAAATCGCAATTTGTTAATCAATTCTCATTCTCAAATACTTGTGTTCTCCTGAAGTGTGACATTTCACCCAGCACAGTGAAATTGAATAAGTATCTGCCTGCCTTGAAGTATTATGGTTTTGAAGATTTAAATGTTGTGGTGCAGCGGTACTGTACCTATGCCTGTACCAGGAGACCTGGGTTCAAGTCTCACCTGCTCCACAGGCCTATAATAACATGCTTGGAACAGGTTGATTAGGAAAATGGGTTAACTCTGCTAATGTGATTCTCTTCACTCTCAAAATGAACTCTTAACTTTTTCTGTTGGGATCTTTCTTATAAGTGAGGAATGAGTACAATCAGACTGTACAGCAGTTTATTCTTTTGCTTTACAGAATATACCGATAAACCTCTAAAGTTGGTGCTCAAAGTGGGTGGTAGTGAAATAACAGAATTGTCGACAGCAAGTTTAGGGCATGAGCCAAGTTTAATTGAAGATAAATGCGATCATGACAAACACAAGGAGAAAAAGAAAAAGAAGAAAAAGAAAACTGAAAAAGAGAAACGCACAACCCCAGATGAAAGAAAAAGAAGAAAGGTATGTGTTACAACATATGCAAATATACAACTTTGTACAAGAAAACCAAGAATGTGTAAAGCAGTTTGTAGTGTCACAATCCTGAATTGTTTAAATCAAAAGCATCAACAAAGTAACCAGAGTTTGAGTTACTGAGCGTAAACAAGAAGCAGTTTGTTACAGTTACATTTGCCCACAGAATGTTCTGTTTTTGCACTGAGGTTTGTTGTAATTAAAGAGCCAACACAGTGTGGTGCCCTCTACAGGAATTTGGGACGTGTCTGAATCGAGGAAGCAACCATGTATCTCTTTTTATATCAAAGAATCTTTCCTGAGATGTGCAGAGTCTGAATCAAGAAGTTGAATATTTAATTCAATGCCAAATCATAGAAAGAGGAATAAAGATGAGATTATTTTACTGAAAGGGAGACGTTGCCAAAACTGCTCACCTTGTACTCATCACAATGAACGCAAGAGTTCTGAATTTCCAATACTCTCTACAGTTTATAATGCTGGAGGAAAGGGTCTTGACAGGTTGCTAAGTCAGCTCTGATTGGCTGAAGTATTGTGATAGATAAAGTACCAGGTAATGACAGGCTCTTTAAGATCCTGCATTATTCAATAAAGGCTGAAGGCTTGAGCAAATTATTTTTGAATGCAGAGAATGGCCCTTGTGTATAAATGTATATTACTTCTCTCAAATTCATAGAGATATACAGCATGGCAATGGACGCTTTGTTCCAACTTGTCCATGCTAACCAGATAGCCTACATTAATATGGTACCATTTGCCAGCATTCGGCCCATATCCCATGAAACCCTTCTTATTCATATACCCATCCAGATGCCTTTTAGATGTTGTAATTGTACCTGCCTCTAACACTTCCTTGGGCAGCTCATTCAATAAGTGCAGCACCCTGTGTGTGGAAAAAGTTGCCCAATAGGTCCCTTTTAAATCTTTCCCCTCTCACCTTAAACCGATGCCCTCTAGTTTTGGACTCCCCTACCCTGGGAAAAAGATCATGACTGTCGATTCTATCCATGGCCTTCATGATTTTATAAACTTTTATAAGGTCATCCCTTGATCTCCAATCCTCAGTGTTCCAACCTAGCCAGCCTTCCCCTATAGCTCAAACCCACCAATCCTGGCAACATCCTTGTGAATCTTTTCTGAACACTTTCAAGTTTCACGACCACCTTCCTATAGCAAGGAGACCAGAATTGAATGCTGTATTCCAAAAGTGGCCGAACCAATATCCTGTACACCTGCAACATGACCTCCCAACTCCTATACTCAATGCACTGATCAATAACGGCAACTGTACCACATGCCTCGTTCACTATCTATCTACCTGGGACTCCGCTTTCAAGGAACTATGAACCTGTACTCCAGGGTCTCTCTGTTTGACACCACTCCCCAGGATTGTACCATAAAGTAGATAAGTCCTGCCCTGATTTGACCTACCTAAAGCAATACCTCACATTTAACTGAATTAAACTGCATCTCCGTGGCCCATTCATTCATCTGCTCAAAGTCCCATTTTACTCTAAGCTAACCTTTGCCGTCCACTACACCACCAAAATTGGTGTCATCTGCAAACTTACTAACCATACCTCCTATACTCACATCCAAATCATTTGTCTAAACGACAAAAAGCAGTGGAGCCAGCATCATTCCTTGCTGCACACCACTAGTCACAGGCCTCCAGTCTGAAAAGCAATCTTCTGCCACCACCCTCTGTCTCCTAACTTCAATGGCTAGTTCTTCCTGTATTCCAAGTGGTGTAACTTTGCTAACCAGTCTACCATGTAGAACATTGTCGAAAGCCTTTCTGAAATCCTTATGGACAACGTACACCTCATCTACATATGTTTTCTCATCACTTCTTCAAACAACTCAATCAAGTTAGTGAGACATTCTTGTTTATGTATTTGAACGATGAGCCTCTGGGCAACATACTGTTATGGTGAAGCTGCCAAAGAATCGGGACAATCTGATTTCTATGTTGTGCTGAGCACTGATAGCCTCAAATGTTGCTGTTACCAAAAAAAATCCAAGCTATTAAATTGTTCCCACTTTCACATTCAATACTTTGTGATTTCATTGTAATTATTAGAGATCCAGGTGGAAAAGTAAATATTATTGAAAAATGTTTACTCTCCCTTTAGGACGAAAAGAAAAAGCGGGAGAAGGAACCTGCTTTCAGTGAACGGGAAGAGGAAGAAAGGAGTCGATCTCCTGCGAGATTTGAAATGCCACCAGAAAGACACATCACATCTCCTCTAATAAAAATAGAAGGTGAGTTTTTGATATTTTACAGAAAATCTCTCTAATACTTTAACTTTATGCACCAACTTTTTCAGTGTTAAATGGGAGCTAGAAGCAGTAATCAGGTCAGCGGCGCTGTGACTATGCCTGGGCTCGGAGGGAAGGGATGCGGTCGGATGGAACGATACTGTTAGGAGACTCAGTTGTGAGGGGACAGACAGGAGATTCTGTGGCTACAGAAGAGACACTAGGATGGCGTGTTGCCTCCTGGGTGCCAGGGTCAAGGATATCTCTGAGCGGGTGCAGAACATTCTGAAGGGGAAGGGTGAACAGCCAGAGGTCATTGTATCGATGTGCCCAAATGACATAGGTAGACAAATGAATGGGGTCTTGCGATATGATTATAGGGAGTTAGGTAAAAAGTAAAAAATCAGGACCTGAAGGATAGTGATCTCGGGATGACTCCCACTGCCATGCACCACTGAGGATAGAAATAGAAAGATAGGCCAGACGAATGTGAGGAGCTGGTGTACTGGGTAAGGTTTTCAGTTCTTGGATCATTGGGATTATTTCTGGTTTAGAGGTGACCTGTACAAGGGGGACGGGTTACACTTGAACGGAGGAGGTCCAATATCCTTGTGGGGAGATTTGCCAGTGTTATCTGCGAGGGTTGGGACTCTGAATAAGAGATGGCCCATCAAGAAGTCAGGGGAAAATACATTAGCCATCAAGGGCAAGTTTACTGTTCAGGATAGCTGGGATGCAGTAAAGGGAGGGAAAAGATTTCTGTTTTAAAGTGCATTCATTTCAACGTACAAGGCCTGATGAAGGCAGATAAGCTCAGAGCACGGATTGGCTCTGGGGACTGGGATTTTATACCCATAACAAAAACATGGCTGAGAGAAGGGCAAGACTGGCAGATCAGTGTTCTACATAAGCTACAGGTGTGATAGAAATACAATTAAGCGAGGACGGGGAGTTGAGATAACAAGGTGTAGAGCTGGATGAACACAGCAGACCAAGCAGCATCAGAGGAGCAGGAAGGCTGACATTTTGGGCCTAGACCCTTCTTCAGGAAATAGGAGGGGGAGTTGCCCATTTGATAAGGGAGGACATAACAATAGTGCTTAGAGAGGACATTCTTAAGGGATCGTCAAATGAAGTCAAAAACCAAAGTTGCTGGGAACACCCAGCAGGTCTGGCAGAATCTGTGAAGAAAATACCAGAATTAATGTTTCGGGTCCAGTGATCCTTCCTCAGAACCCCATCCTCGGGTCACCAGACCCAAAATGTTAACTCTGATATTTTCTCTTTACAGATGTTGACAGACATGCTGAGCTTTTCCAGCAGCCTCTGTTTTTGGCCTCATTTGATGATCCCTTAAGATTATTCTCTCTAAGCTCTGTTTCTATGTCCTCCATTTTGCAGCAACTTCTGTTTTTGTTCCTGATTGACAGCATCCGCAGTTATTTCGGTTTTTATCAAATGAGGCCATTTGGTTACAACTAAGAAACAAGAAGGGGATGGTCGCTCTGTTGAGCCTGTGTAATAGACCCCCACATAGCCAGTGGGAACTAGAGGAGCAGATGTATAGAGAGATTGTGGATATCTGTGGGAATAATAGAGTAGAATTGGTTGGAGATTTTAATTTACCCTGTATTAACTGGGCCACCCAGAGCGTAAAATTAATCAAATATGTCCAAGAAAGTTTCCAAAATCAGTATGTAGAGAGCCCTATTCAGGAGAGTGCAACACGAGACCTCCTGTTAAGAAATAAGGTCAGGTAAGTGACTGAAGTGTCAATCAGAGAGCATTTTGGGCTCAGTGACCATGACTCTCTTAGTTTTAACATAGCTGTGGAAAATGATAGAACAGTTCCACAGGTTAAGATGCTGAACTTGAGCTGGGCCAATTTTGGGGCCATTAGGCAGGATCTAGCAAAGGTCGATTTGGGTGAGTCTATTTGAAGGAAAGGACGAGTGGCAAATGGGAGGCTTTTAAAAGTGTGATATCAAGAGTCCAGTGACAGTGTCCCTCTTGGGGTGAAGAGAAAAGCTGGCAGATTTAGGGATTCCTAGCTCATAGGGCTATTGAGGCTCTGGTCAGGAAGAAGAAGACGGCATACTTTGCATTTAATCTATTGGGCTCAAGTGAATCCTGACATAACTGTAAAAGGTAAAGAAGCACACTTATGAGGGAAATCAGATGAGCAAAAGGAGGGTATGAGATGGATCTGGCAGATAAGGTTAAAGATAATCTCAAGAGGCTGTGTATCTATATTCAGAGTAAGAGGGTGGCTAGAGCTAGAATAGGTCCCCTTGAAGGTCAACATGGCAATCCTATTTATGAAACAACAGGAGATGGGGGGAGATTTTTTAATAAATATTTCTCGTCAGTGTTTACCGAGGAGGAAATCATGGATGCTAAGGAAACAAGGGAAACAAGTGGGGATATTTTGGACCATATGGGCATTACCAGAGAGGAGGTGTTTTCGGGCTTAAAATGCATTAATGTGGATAAATGCCCTCAGCCGATCTAATCCACCCTCAGACACTGTGGGCGACTAGAGCAGAAATTGCAGAGGCCCTTGCAGAATTTCTTGCTTCATCTTCAGCCTCTATGAAGTTCTAGCAAACTGGAGGGTGGCTAATGTTTATGAAAGGGATAAAGATAAGCCAGGGAGCTACAGGCCAATGAACCTGACATCAGTGGTAGGCATGTTATTGGAGGGGATACTCAGGGTCAGAATCAACCAACATTTGGATAGTCAAGGTAAGATTAGGGGTAGTCAGCATGGATTTGTGTGTGGGAAGTCAATGTCTGACCAATCTTTCAGAGATTTCCGAAGAGGTAACCAAGAGGAGAAATGAGGGTTGGGCAGTGGATGTTGTCTATATGAACTTTAGTAAGGCCTTTGACAAGGACCTGCACAGTGGGCTGGTCATGAATGTTAGGTCGCATGGAATCCAGAGAGAACTAGCTAATTGGATTCAAAATTGGCTTGATGTCAAGAAGCAGAAGGTACTGTTTGAAGGTGTTTCTTGGACTGGAGGCCTGTGACTAGTGGTGTGCCACAGGGGTCATGTTGGAATCTTTGTTATTTGTTATTTACGTAAATGATCTGGATGGGAATGTACAAGGCTTTATTAGTTAGGAGGTACTGTTAGTGAGGAAGGTTATCAAAAATTACAGAGGGATCTTGATCAGATGAGGAAGTGGGCTGATGATTTGCGAATGCAGTTCAATACATATAGGTGTGCGGTGTTGAACTTTGGAAAGTCACACTGAGGTAGGACTTGTACAGTAAATGGTAATGTCCTAAGGAGTGTTGTGGAACAGAGGGACCAAGGAGTACAAGAGCGTAGTTCATTGAAAATTGTGTCACAGGTAGAGAGTGGTGAAGAAGGCATTTAGCATGCTGGCCTTCATCAGAGTTGAAGTGTAGGAGTTGGGGCATTATGTTACTTTTGTACAAGTCGTGGTAAGACTACTATACACTTGTAGTATTATGTATAGTTTTTGTCACCCCATTATAAGAAAGACATTGTTAAACTGGAAAGCATGCAAAGAAGATTTACATGGATGTTGCCAGGACTAGTAGGCCTGAGTTATAGGAAGGTTGGTCAGGATAGGACTCTATTCCTTGGTACGTAGCAGAATGAGAAGTGACCTTTATTGGGGTGTATAAACCATAAGGGGCATGCATGCATATGGTCTTTTTCCCAGGGATGGCGAATTGAAAACTAGAGGGCGTAGGTTTAAGTTGAGAGAGGAAAGATTTAAGAAGGACCTAAGGGGTAACATCTTCATGCAGAGAGTGGTGCGTATATGGAATGGGCTGCCAGAGAGAGTGGTTGAGGCAGGGAGAATGGGAACATTGTTAAAATCATTTGGATAGGTACATTGGTGGGACGGTTTTAGAGGAATGTGGACCAAATGCGGGCAATTGGAATGAGCTGAGTGAGCACTAAAGTCAACATGGTTCAGGCCAAAGGGCCTGTTTCCATGTGTATTACTCTGACATTTTTCGTACTCTGATACAGTTTGAGAAACTGTGCAGTTGATCTTATTAGAACGCTTTAGCTGATTTTGAATGTTTTTGTCTGTATTCTTTTGTGTTTGTTAAGGGATGTCAGTGCTGGGAAATGAGCTCTCACTCTGAAATCCACTGTCTACATCATGCTACTCATAGCCCGTATACAGAATGATAGAATCTACAGCGCAGAAGATACCACTCAGTGTGTTGTGCCAGCAGTGGATCTCTGAAAGAGTAATCTTGCTTATCCTCATACACCCATATATATTCAGAATTACTTAAGAAACTAGTTTCCACTTTGTTTTCAGGTAGAATGTTCCAGATCCCAAAAAACTCTTGAGTGAAAATAATTCTACTCGTTTATCCATTAGGTCTTTTGTCAAAGATTTTAAATTTAAGCCCTCTAGTTGCAAGATTAAATATAGAGTTTATATTGATTTTTAACTAAAAATTTTAAAAAATTTCTGACCTCTGCATATTCGTTGTTTTTCATTGAATTTTAGGCACACATTTAACTTGTTAATTTCTTCCATTTCTGCTTATATTAAAGAATATCAAACACCCTTTCAAGAATTGCAGTATCAACTATTGCGGCAACTTCAGAGGCAAGTAGTAGCTGTTCAAAGAAATAATGGAATGGATGGGGAAGCTGGACTTGACTATGACAACAGTTATTTTGATGCATTGTTAACACTTTAGATTTTTTTTAGAAGCTGAAACTGTTCTACATTTTCAAAAATGAATGTGAAATTTGTATTGAAAATAATTGGATTGTATGACATATTGCTACAGTATTGACTCACAAAATAGTTGTATCACTATGCAGAAGCAATTCAGCTAGTACCACTGTCCATCCTTGCCCTATAATCCTGCAATTTTCATTGTATCTTCATGTATGAATTAAATTCCCCTTTGAAAGGCAAGATTGAATCTGTTTCCATCACCCTCTGATACAGCATTCCAGCTCCTAGCAACTCACTACATAGAAAAATATTTTCTCATGTCACCTTTTGATTCTCTCACCTATCGCCTTAAATCTAACTTCTCTGGTTCTTGACCCCTCTTCCAAAGGAAACAGTTTCTTTCTGTCTACTTTGTTCAGACTTCGTTTTGAACATTTCCATCAGATCTTCTCTCGGTCTTCTCGAAGAAAAACAATCTCAACTTCTGTCATCTATTCCCGTAACTGAAGTCTTTCATACCTGGGACATCTTCTCATAAACCTTTCATCGCCTTGTCTAAACGCTTCATAAAGTTTAATGCCTGGAATTGGTTGCACCACTCCCATTTCAACAGAATCAATATTTTCTCAAGGTTCCTCATGACTTCCTTGTTTTTATATTCTTTGACCCTTTCTGTAAAGCCCAGGATCTCATATGACTTTTTAACCACTTCCTCAACTTATCCTGCCACCTTCAATAATTTGTGTACGCTTGCACCCAGGTTCCTGCACTCCATTTCGAATCATACCCTTCAGTTTATTTTGTCTCCCCTATCCTTCCCTCCATAATGTATCACTTCATGTCTTGCTGCATTAAGTTTCATCATCCGTACAGCTGCACGTTCCATAAGCCTCTTAAAAGCTATCACTATCCTTACAATTTAGAATAATTCTAAGTTTGTCTTATCTCTGGGATTATATTCCTAAAAATTATGACATTAAGTGAAGCTTTGATTCTGATATGAATCGATGTTAAAACTGGTGTTGGGTTGTGTGGAGTCTTTATTAGTGAAAAAAACACTATTTTTGTACATTTTAAAAACAGAAATAGGCACACAAAATGACTGACTGAATTCCTACATTGCTAGATAAAATAATCATTGAAATAATTGTTTTAAAAACCAATTTAAGAGGAAGACATAACATTTTTGCTTTACTTGTCCCTAGTGTGCTGCCATCTCCGAGGTTTGTTTGTCCCACTGCTCAGTGGGACTGCACCTCATGGCTGGTTTCAGGGCCTTGTATTTTGGCTCACTGTCAGTGGTGCATTGGCTCACTAGCATTTCTTCCCCTGTCTCTCCCTGTAAAAGTGGCCTGGACTATAGGATTCCTGCTGCAGGCTGTGTCTAGTGGCTGACAGGGCAAGTCTGTCCTCAACTCACTGAATTTGGCCCTCCTTCAGACCATAAGACCACAAGACATAGGAGTGGAAGTAAGGCCATTCGGCCCCTCGAGTCTACTCTGCCATTTAAATCATGGCTGATGGGCATTTCAACTCCACTTCCCTGCACTCTCCCTGTAGCCCTTGATTCCTTGTGCGATCAAGAATTTATTGATCTCTGCCTTGAAGATATTTAACGTCCCGGCCTCCCCTGCGCTCCGTGGCAATGAATTCCACAGGCCCGCCACTCTCTGGCTGAAGAAGTGTATCCTCATTTCTGTTTTAAATTTACCCCCCTCTAATTCTAAGGCTGTGCCCACGGGTCCTAGTCTCTCCGCCTAAAGGAAACAACTTCCAGGCGTCCACCCTTTCTAAGCCATACATTATCTTGTAAGTTGCTATTAGATCTCTCCTCAACCTTCTAAACTCTAATGAATACAATCCCAGGATCCTCAGCCGTTCATCGTACGTTAAACCTAGCATTCCAGGGATCATCCATGTGAATCTCCGCTGGACACGCTCCAGCGCCAGTATGTCCTTTCTGAAGTGTGAGGCCCAAAATTGGACACAGTATTCTAAATGGGGCCTAACTAGAGCTTTGTAAAGTCTCAGAAGCACATCGCTGCTTCTATATTCCAACCCTCTTGAGATAAACGACAACATTACGTTTGCTTTCTTAATCACGGACTCTACCTGCAAGTTAACTTTTACAGAATCCTGGACCAACACTCCCAGATCCCTTTGTACTTCTGCTTTATGAATTTTCTCACCATTTAGAAAATAGTCCATACCTGTATTCTTTTTTTCCAAAGTGCAAAACCTCACACTTACTCACGTTGAATTTCATCAGCCATTTCCTGGACCGCTGTCCTAAACTGTCTAAATCTTTTTGCAGCCTCCCCACCTCCTCGGTCCTACCTATTTTCGTATCATCGGCAAACTTCGCCAGAATGCCCCCAGTCCCTCCATCCAGATCATTAATATATAAGGTGAACAGCTGTGGCCCGAACACTGAACCCTGCGGGACACCACTTGTCGCTGGTTGCCATTCCAAAAAAGAGCCTTTTATCCCAACTCTCTGCCTTCTGTCAGACAGCCAATCCTCAATCCCAGCCAGTAGCTGTGCATGCTTGCTCTAGATTTCCCCATGCCTTTTCTCTATTGCTAATCCAAAATCGAAGAAACTATAATCCCTAAATGCTCCCCTACTGAAATTGATCCACCTTACTACCTAGAAAATGGACTGATAAATATTTCGTTACTTTTTGGGTCAGAAAGACTGCTCTTAAAAATTCTACTGAGCACACTTCAGAAACACATCTTCCTCTTGTCCCTGTCCAATGTTGCTACCTCAGTTTATATTAAGAAAATTGAAGAGCCCTACCCCCCCCCTGTAACTACTGTATAGTTCTCATACCCCTCTGTAATTACCCTGCAGATTTGTTCCTCAATATGATTCTTAGTAGCTGGTAACTTATAGAATACGCCTAGTAGGGTAATGGCACGTTTATCATTATTAACTCTCAGCAAGTAGTTTCTGACCTTGGTCCCTCCAGGGACAACCCTTTGAAAACCAGTCTTTTATCCTCTTAATCAATACTGCCACCCTTTGTGCCTTTTTTTATTTTTTGCTACCCTACCCTTCCTGTATTCAGAAATATTTAGTATCCCTCTGTAATCAGCACACATCATATTCTCTTTTTGCTTTCTTGACCTGAAGCTCATCTTATTTTACCACATTTGTAGACCTGAGTTAGATCTTATTGTAGTTCCTCTTCGTCTGGCTCCACTAGTACCTTACAGTGTCTTACTCCAGTGCTATGTCTCTTTCCCAGTTCCTTCTGAACATTTCTATCTTTCCGACTACTACATCCTGGTTTCCACATCCCTGGCATTTTGCTCTTGCCTTTAGTTTTTTTTCAAAAGGTGGACTTTGTTTAATTAATAGCCAAGTTTTGGATCTTGATTGCTCATGTTGGTTCTGTTTCGCCTTAATAATGTCCTACATTGTGAGCCTTGCTTCTTGAGTAGATTTTAAACAGTAACTTCAAATTATGAGATAATCACTTAACTTTGAAGTGCAATATGCTGTGTTGGATTTGACAAGTTATGCAATAGTTGGTGTCCGTGAAGAAGTGTATTTATTGAATTTGTATATTCACTTTGTCATGCTTTTTGTTACAATCGCTGATAGTCTTTCAGCTGTTTAATTTGCATTTTGGGCTACTCACATTAAGGTGTAACAAGATAAAGTTCCGTTTTGAAATCTGTGTATATACATACAGCATATATACTACAAAAGCTTGTTTATCACACTTGATCCTCCAAATTTTCATCTTCCCCCCCCCCCTATGTTTCCCCCTGCAGGAAAGACCCCAATGCATTTTTTTCATTCCCTGTTACTGATTTTATTGCTCCTGGATATTCTCTGATCATTAAACACCCAATGGACTTCAGCTCAATGAAGGAGAAGGTGAAGAAAAATGAGTATCAGGACCTGGAGGAATTAAAGGTACAGTAATTGAAATGTTGATTGTACATTATGCCCAATTAGCAATAAATATTAAAATATGATCAAAAGATTTTGAAAAATCAGCAGAACTTTGCTTTTAAGAAACTCTAACCTGTCTGCCCCCCGCTTCATACAGTCCGCACATAGCTGTTACCGGAACTGTGTCCAGTCTCTGATGTTCAATACAGTGTCAGCACAATTGATTTGCTTGGTTATGAAAGCAGTATTGACAAAATGTAATCACAGTAAATGTGCCTTTGTTCATAATTCCAATGCAACTACTGCTTTTAAAGTAATATGGATTATATAGCAAATGAGAGGATTCTACAACTTCTAGTAAAATAGATGGAGAGCAGTCTTGCATAATGTTTAAATTGAGAAAATTTTAAAGAACACTAATCAGAAATCTGTTATATGTTCTTGCTAAAAATGTTACACATTTGAGAAAACATTTATGGGGGGGGGGACATCAGCATATATTTAGAAAGGGACCAGTAGATATCAGCTGCTGGTTTTGTTGAATCTAACTCATTGGACATAAAGGTAATTTACTGCATATGAAACACTTTCAGGCGTTCCTGAACATCAGTATTACAGAAGCCATTCACCCCGTCGTGTCTGGTTGTCCAAGTGAGCAATTCAGTTAGTGCACTTCTCCCCGAACCCTGCATATTTTTCCCTTTCAGTAAGTGTACTTATATATGTGTGCAAGACTTTTATACCTTTGTACTGTGCATGTTGCAGCAATAAGCCAGTTTCCAAGCAACTTAAAATAACACTTGAATCCTGTTCCCAGCATTTCAACAGACATGTTTTCTTACCTCATATTTAAACTGTGTCAGTATCACATACACTATTCTCAAGCATATTATTTTTAAGGTATGTGGATGTAAATTTTAATTTGTTTATAAAAATGTTACGTATAATGACATTCCCACAGCTGCGCTGGGGCATCCTTTTCCATTTCAGCATATCCAAAATACCTTAGGAGTAGTTGACAGCCCACTGTACATAATGACATCATTAGACTGGAAAATCAGGGAGGGTGTAACATTGCCTGAACTCTTCACCACTGCCTAAAGATTTAAAAAAAATCAGCTTCTTGGTATTCAGCCTCTTAATTGATATTTGAAGAAGTAATCCAATATTGTTTAAGATCGGTTAGAATTTGTCGACTTACATGTGAGACTGTTTCTATCCTCCTGTGTAGATTATTTGACTTTGCAAGTGTTGTGCAAGGTTCTTTATTTTTATAACTAATGTAAAATCATAACATCCTACACAATTTCCTGTCTGTCACTCTTCAATGACTCAATTTTCTATGTCACCTATCAAAGAAACAATTTCTGTAACCACTGATCAAATTTATTGTGCACTGCTCAGAGAAACCCAGTGAGCTACAAACTTAAGAATAGCCTTGGACCTCACCGTTATAATTAACAGTAGTTAAGCTCTGTGTCCTTGAAGTGACACAGCTTCATCTTAAAATAATGCCATCTGTATTAGTTGGAGTCACATGAATACTACAAAAGAATAAATCATCCAGTTTGTCACATGTATTGTCACAGCAGATATAGAAGTGTGTATTGAGTCAGTATAAGTAGCCTTATTTTGGTTACAATTTGAAAACCTACTATCGAATTTTTCAGTTCAGATCTCTTTCTTTTACAGGGAGATTTTAAAATGATGTGTGAAAATGCCATGACCTATAACAGGCCAGACACTATCTACTATAAGGCTGCAAAGAAGTTGTTGCACTCTGGAATGAAAATCCTTAGCCAGGTAAATCATCAAATAATAAAATGTGAGGCTGGATGAACACAGCAGGCCAAGCAGCATCTCAGGAGCACAAAAGCTGACGTTTCGGGCCTAGACCCTTCATCAGAGAGATCAGCTTTTGTGCTCCTGAGATGCTGCTTGGCCTGCTGTGTTCATCCAGCCTCACATTTTATTATCTTGGAATCTCCAGCATCTGCAGTTCCCATTATCTCTAAATCATCAAATATATTTTTTATCTATTTCATTATGGTTTAATTGCTCAGGCTCAAGAAAACTTATACTTGGTCTCTACTTAAGAACTTTAAAATGTTAGAATCAGTATTTATGTACAGAATTGTTTTTCAGTAGTTAACGAGAATTCCTATCTATTATAAATACGTACTGCAGCCACAGGTAAAGCATTATGAACTGGTAGCATGTAACTCTACTGGTTAAAACTCTAAACCTTCCTCCCACACTTTACACACGTATCATTACACGTACAAAAGAAACATACATGAGGGGGAAAACATATGGGTGCTGTGGGTGGAGGAAAAGACTGGAAAATTTCAATGGTACTTGTTCACAGGATTTGCTGAGATGATCTTTGTGCTAATCAGATCTCTGCTTCTTAATCTTCCTTCTCTATGTACTTTCACTTATTTTCAAATGGCGTGAGGTGACTGGTTCAAACTTATAAAAGTCTCTAACTTATTTAATAAATGTCACAATTTACAGCAATTTCTGAAGAAAAAAATTAAATGTTAAACAGACTTCTGGCCTCACGATCACAGCCAAAATCTATTCTGCTACCTATTCAACCCATCACAGTGTTGTTAATGGGCAAAAGGCCTTTGTCATTGGTCTATGGACTCATGATGAACTATCTGTCAGCTGCTATGGTCAGATCGGTCCCCATTTGTACACCGACCTTGGCTCCAGCTCGTCTGCAAATTACACTTCAACTATTGCTTGAGTAAGTGGCCAGAGAAACAGCACTTACAATAAATGTCACATTACTTGTTTTCAAAAAGTGCAGCAATCCTTCAACCAACAGTTTTTAAAACTGTTCCTTTCCCACTTCAGTCCATAATCAAAACCACAGAAGCATAAAAGTCATAGTCTTTTTAATTGTTTTAATTAATGAAAAATATATTATTGGACCGTATCAGCCAAAGACCGGACGTACAGCTGAATTGCATGTTGGGATTTTGATATGCTGAACTGCATGGCAGTTACTGGCATAATTTCATCTTGCTATGGATAATTACCCTGCTGCCTGGAATTCTAAATTAAAAATAATTTGTTCTTCCCATCAGTGCTTTCTAGTACACTGTTTGCTTTCTGGATTTGATTCCATCCCATTCACTATGCACATTTTATACCCCCTTCAGGTACTCTGTTATTTTGAGCCCTCAGTATCTGCCATGAGCTTTTTTTCTTAACCTTCACCTTTGTATCCTTTGACTTCCAGAGTTCTTTGGTCATAGTCTTACTCCATCTTTATGGGACATATTTGCTATTTTCTCCTGCTCTGATCTGCAAGTCGTGACTTCCATTCCTTTTGGGTCTAACTGTATCCAATCTTCGAAAAATAAGCCTTTCTCCAGTTTCAAACTTTTATTCCCAGCCCATCGTATTCTTTACCATAATTATCCCGAGTATATCTGACTTATGTTTGCTATTTCCAAAATGCTCCCTACTGATATGTCTTCTTCTTGCCACAGCTCATTTCTGAATATTAGGTCCAGAACTGCCCTGCCCTTTTTGTATCATCTTAAACAACTTGTTAAAAAAAAATTATCCTTGATGCACTATAAAAATTTTGCTTCCTCTCTACCTTACACACCTAAAACTGTCCCAATTAATATCTGGGTATTCAAAATCCCATTTTATTTCTGCCTTATTATCCTTACACTTCAGAACTTTGACGACAGATTTGATTCTCTGTGTTTCCCTGCTTGTTTGAGGGTCTGCAGTCCACACCTGACAGAGTATTGCCAGATTGTGTGATATACTCCTACCCATTTGGTCTCATGTGATGAACCCTCAAAGATATCATTCTCTCCTTACAGCTATAATTGATTCCTTGATCAATATTGCAACACCTCTTCCTCTTCAGTCCCTTTCTTTGTCTTATCCGTATAACTAGAAATGTTGAGCTGCCAAGGCTGTGCTTATCTTTCAGCTAAGTCTTCTTCCTAGCTATGATATTATACTGCCACATGCCGAAATGTGCCCTCATCCCCCTTTTTCTGATGAAGGGTCTAGGCTCGAAACATCAGCTTTTGTGCTCCTAAGATGCTGCTTGGCCTGCTGTGGTCATCAGCTCCACACTTTGTTTTCTCGGATTCTCCAGCATCTGCAGTTCCCATTATCTCTGCCCTCAGCTCACTTCTGTTATTCCTCAGGCTCTTTGCATTAAAGTATGTTCCATTTAGCCTCGCTAAACTCACTCACTTCTTCCTTATCTATCCTTGGTTTCCTCTGCTTTCCAGACTCGGTTGTGTTTTAACTTCTAGTTCCAACTCAGTTTCTCTCCCTCTCTGAGCTATCTATCCGGATCCTCTTCCCCACAATTCTAGTTTAAATCCATTCCAATGGCACTAGCATTCCTCCCTGTGAGGATTATGGTCCCATTCCTATTCAGGTGTAACCTGTCCAACTTGTACAAGTCCGGCCTTCCTCAGAAACAATCTCAATACCTCAGGAATCTAACCTCATCCCCTCCTCTAACATCTCTCCAGCCTCGCATTCAACTCCAGTGTCCCTCTATTCTTACATTCAGTACTACGTAGCACCATGGGTAGCTTGCAGATAACTACCTTTTTTAACCTGCTTTTCAATTTCCTACCTCACTGTTTGAAACCTGCCTGCAGGACTCATTTATCTTTTTATCCCTATATCATTGGTTCCAACGTAGAGCACACCAAACTCTGGCTGGTCAACTTCAAACTGCCCTGAAGCTGTTCTCTGGCATCCTTGACCCTGGGATCATGGATGCAACATATCATCTAGGGGTCACATCTGTGACCACAGAGGTACCTGTCTAGCGCCCTCACCACTATTGCCTTTCCATACTCTTTCTCCCTCTCCCTGAGGAGATGGACACCCCACATTGCCCTGGCTTTGGCTGATCATCACAGAGGAACTGTCAGTCTCACTGATGTCCAAAACGGTTTTCAAGCAAGATTGTTCAAGGGATTCCCTCACTACCTGCCCAGTCCTCTTCTATCGAGTAGTTACCCATTCCTTCTCTGCTGACACTTCCTTAAGCTGCAGGGTGACCTGAAACATGCAGTCCACAAACCTCTCAACCTCGTGAATGCACTGGACTGCCCCCACAATTGCTGCACCTGCTCCAAAACCTGGAGCTTCTGTTGCTCCAGCCAAGCACACTTCTCGTACACATGGTCATCCAGACTGTAAGCAGCATCGAGCACCAAGCACGTAGTACAGGATGTGCAAATTATAGGTCCGAGTTTCCCATTCATAACTGAATAGAATATGGATCCCTTGCTTTTATTTTACTTTCTCCTAAATATAAACTAGAAAGATCATATTCTTTTTTATGTTCCATGTTCCACTCAGGCACATCAACGGTCTGTCTGCTTCTTTACCATGCTGCTTGCTTTACCCACTCTTCTGGGTGGTGCTGAGTGTCTATTACATGATCATTGCCTCACCCATTCCTCTGGGTGGTACTAACATTTTTTTATTTCAAAAATATACCTGATTCATAAAAGTCTTGTTATACATATGTTGTCATTGGAGCAGTTCAATTCTTATGTACACAGTTTTTACATATGGAGAACATACAAACCCAAAGCATTTACTTATACAAGATTCCATTTACATCCATTTGAATCACCAGGAGGGTCTGATAAGTGAACAGATCCTACTGTACTTCAGCAGAAAGATCTTTAAATGGTAGTCTTTCCTCATTGCACCTTGGTGGCAGCTGCACCAAGCTTTAGCGCATCCTTCAGAACGTAGTCCTGAACATTGGCATGTCCAACTCTGCAGCACTTGGTCAAGGTCAATTCTTTGCTCTAGAAGACCAACAACTTTCAAGCAGACCAAAGAGTGTCTTTCACCGAGTTGATTGTCCTCCAGGCGTAGTCAGTATTTGTCTAGGTGTGCATCCCAGGGAATACACCGTATAGCACAGAGTCCTGTGTCACAGCTACTCAGGACGAACCTTGACAAAAACCATCGCATCTTTTTCCTGATTTCCTTTGCAAAGGAACACTCCAGAAGGCAATGTGTGACAGTCTCAACACCACAACAGGCACTTCAAGAGCAGTGGGTGGTGACAGAGAGAGTCCGGGCCTACACGATGGATCTCATAGGTAGCACTCTTCTCACCACCGTATAAGCGACGTCTTGGTGCTTCTGGGAAAGTTTAAGTGATGAAGCATTCTGCCAAATGACTTTGACAGTCTGTTCGGGGAACAGCCGGACAGAATCCATCCTGCTTCTCATGCAGGGTCTTGAGGACGCTATGTGCTGACTACTTCCTGATAAACGTATGGTCAAAGGTGTTTTTCTTTGCACGTTTGTCCATGAAAGACATGCAACAATCCAACTACTTGGAGCATTCCATGGTAGTGCAGCCAGTACCATCCCTCGCAACACCTGGGATAGGTAGAACCTCTGTACTTTTAGTGATGCTGACTGCATGTCACAGCATCCTCACCTCACCTGCTTGTTGGTATCCTTCCCTCACCCTCTCCTCCCTCAGCCAGGCAGTCCCACAGACTGTCTGTCTGATTTAAAATGAACTGAACTCTTGATGGTTTTCAATAAGTTATTTTGTTTAATATGGCTTGATTCCTAATTCAGTCTCAACAACATTTTGAAACTTTACCTTGGAAACAACATTTGGACATTTTTGAGTGTTCTGTTTTATATAATGACTGTCATTAAATGCTGTGATTGCAGGCCCAGTGGAGATCTACATCGAGTTTCACGAGCTTTTAGCTGCAGTAGATAGCGTCCTGCCAGCATTGACTACTCTGGAGAGTTTTCTGCATTAGGCTCTTCCAGAGTTAGTTCTGTGGATGCGTACAAGCTCTGTAAAGCTGAGATGTCAGGAGAAAGCACTTATTACAACATTTGTAGACCTTGTCCATTTTTACATAAGTCAAAGTAAAATACATGTTTCCACATGTTAACTTAGTACCGGGATTGATGGAGAAGTAGGAACTATTACTTATTCAGTTCTTTGTCTGTGGCCATTTAACGGTGGCACAGAGTATTCTGTGTGGACGACTCACTCAGTATATGATTGTCTCTTTAGGAGAAAATCCAAAGCCTGAAGCAGAGTATAGATTTCATGCAGGATCTGGAGAAATCCCACAAGCAGGGGGAGAAGCTAAGGACAGGAGATTACAGTGGGGAACGCAGGAAAGATGAGGTGGATGCCAGAAGGGATCCAATGCAAACTGATGACAGAGAGAGATCAGCTGATCAGAATGAAGATCAAAGGTAAGGTATTGTGAACGCAGCTCATTACTTCCACAGCTTGCATGAAACTGTTGTCAGGGTAACAAGTGTTTCCATTCTACTAGTTTGAGTGGAAAGAAATTATATGTCATAATTGAGAATAGAGCTGAGTTTTCAAACAGTACATATCTTCACATTAGAAGCATTTCACATAGTTAGCAAGGAAGGTATTCCTTTTGGCAATTACTGACAGTTTTTGAGAACGTGTGGAAATGCAATTTGATGTAAGGGTATTTGCTTAAGAAAAATCCATTGCATCCTTGTTCCAATAATACTGCACTAACATTTCCATAGAGATTGTTGAGTTTAAATCAGATGCACTGACCATGCTGGCACTGATGTTGTATGTTCAGTGTTTGGGGTGATAAACTCCTACTTGAGTATTTCTTATGAGTGAAGAATTGATGGAGATTGTAAAGCAAGTGACTTAATTGTTACATCCCCTGTGGTAACTTTAGTTGGATCTTCACTGTCAAAGTTCATTTACAACACCTGGTTCTTGGTGAGATGTTGGCAGAGTACCAGTTCCTGTAAATACGTATTACAGTAAATGAGGTGAGGTAAAATTAATCAGAGGACAGATTGGAAAAGGAAGGCTAATAGAACGAGTGTCTACAGCAATTATTAATTTAGTTATTAATTCAGTTTATACATTAAATGTCATTTAATTTCTGAGAACTGTTAAGATAATCTTTATTACATGATATTATAAAGAAACTTGAATTTATATTATGACTTTTACAACCATAGAACATCTCAAACAGCTGATGGATATTTGTTTAGTCATTTGTAGGAGACTGCCAGTTTGCGCGTACAGTTCTGAGAAGCAATTATGTGATAACGACCAGATATTGATTTTATTCAAAAAAGGGCCATACAATGTTTTAAGTCTTGCTGAGAAAACAGGTGGTGTCTGAGTTTAACATCTCATATAAAAATTAATGATAAATATTGATTTCTCCTTTGTAGAATGCATATTATTTGAATTCTGAGGGTTCCATAATTGTCCATTTTAATGCATATCAAAGTTAAATATGGGGATGTATTTCTGTAATGTTAGGGAGACAGCGAACGATTGTATGATCAATGATTATTTTCTGCTGACTGTTTTACAAAGGCTGGAAAAGGAATCTCGTGAGGATGCATCTAGCAGTTCCAATCATGTGATTGACAGAGAATTGGAAAAAGTTGACCGTATTATTGAGGAATCTTCTGGAAAACTGACCCGGCGTAAAATAGATAGTAAGGTAAATGCTGTTTCCTTTACTTAATGTGATGAGTCAAGGTGCTGAATGTTTGTTTGTACTGTTTAAGGATTTCTTAGTTTTAGTTTAAAACGATGTGCCTTTCCATCACACCAAATGCTGATATCTGAAAGCACAGGTAAGATCAGTGGGTTTTCAGCACCTTTGGAAGGATATCACTTCCTCCAGATAGGGGGAGAAAAAGGAAGATGAATATTGACACAATTAAAATTCTTCACATGTTTAATTTTTATTTTCAGTTTGAATTCCGGAGAAGAAAAGTTGATGGCACCACTACCCTTGGAATTCTGAATGCAGTAGAACCTGACATGGGAGGTAAGAGATTGTGGAAAAATGAGTTACATTGGTGCCAGAATATTTCAGTATATTGAAGCTTATCAGTCTAACTGCAATAAGAAGATTAGTAATTCAAATTAAAAATGTATGATCCATACTGCAGCGGTTCAAGAACTCAGTTCAGCACCACCTTCTCAAGGACAACTAGAGATGGGCAATAAATGCTGGCCAGCCAGCAATGCCCACATCTCACAAATGAATAAAGAAAAAAACTTCAAACTACTGTTACACAGTCCTCTGCATTGCATCTTCATGTCCAGTGCGTCAGGCAATTCTTTTGGCCTTTTCACTGTTAGTTGCCCTTTGGGTTTATCAATGTGAGGTACTGATGAGCTTGTGGAATAGTTGCCCCAGGGAGTTGAGTATTTTTCTTTTAATGTTAGCTATTGCCATCAATTCCTTACACATTACCTTCTGCAATCTTGGGTTGGATATTGTTCATAGTCAGCATTCTCCTTTGGCCTCATCCTGAGAAGAGCATTCTTAGCTGCTGTATTGACATTTTGACTTCACCACTCCAACAACATGGTGACCTGTCGATGGGCAAGCTAACTTGTGAGGAATTGTGTGCACCTGCCTACTGGGGGCTGGGTTGAAATTTTAGAACCCACTAAATACCCCTAGGACCAATAAACAAAATTGGACTTGTCACATTTTTTTGGGGTATATTCAAAAGCAAGTATCTAAAGTGAAAGAGATGTTTTGGCATAAACTGCTCCACCTAAGTCCATGTTCAGTGCTGTCATTTTACTTGATCATTTACATTCACTTAGCACAATATTACTAAAACACGCTGCTGCTTTATTGCAGACCCAAGTTACTGTCCATTGAAGCTTGGTGTGATGGCTGGCAGATTACAGTCTGGAATCAATACCCTGCAAGGATTTAAGGAGGACAAACGTAATAAAGTCATTCCAGGTTAGTGCTGCAAATATATTGGTTCCATGAAAGTTAACCGGCCTTAAGCCTTTTTAACAGTTTTACGTACCTTCTGCAAAGCCAAGGATGCCACAGAGAACAAGCAGCAGGGCAATTCCATGGTATCTTCACTTAAATTGCAGAGATTATTACCACTGCACTGATTTTCATTTTTAAGCAGAATCATTCATTGGTAATGTATTGGGTGGAGTTCTGATTTGCCTGGTAATTTAAGGGGTTTGTAAGTAGAGTCTAACACATTATTCTAGAGTTATATCTTTCACTAACAATTTCAATCCACTGTTAGATCAAGGTGTGGTCACATGAACCTGACTTTTTACTTGCTGCAGTGTTTTCTTTGGAAGTAAACTGCTTTTATTTGTCACTGTTATGTTTTGTTGCAGTAACCTACTTGAATTATGGACCATTCAGTTCTTACGCTCCAGTTTATGATTCTACTTGTGCTAATCTCAGCAAAGAGGATTCGGACCTGGTATATTCAACATATGGCGATGAATTGGGTATGTCGGGATCCTTCAGGTGAGTGCCAACCCTAATTCTTTAAAGAAACCCATGAAAATTGGCATTGGTACTCCAGCACTAGTGAATGAACATCAGAAATGTAGTGCCAATCGTGATTATTTCCACTCCAATGTATAATCTTATTAATTAATTGGAGAGTGATATCACAGTTAGCACAAAATAATCATCTGATTATAGAATAAATCATCTCAGTTTCTATGTGAGACAAACTAAAACAATTCTGTTTCTTATAACTGGTTTCCTGCTGCCTAGACTTTAGGTAAAATTTTAAAAAGGAAAATGCACAATGCTACTGAGACTTAGCTAAATGTCATTTATTCTATTAATTGCTCACAAACTGGTCAGATGTATGACATTAGAAGTCTCTATTTTCTAAACTAGGAAAGTTAATGCAATTAATTGTGTTGCATTGTCTTTTTTTTAAAGTAGTACAGGAATCTGCAATCAGACATTTTCTGGTCAAGCCTGATGTGCTTCAATTCTTAATGTATGTGGAGCAAACGTCTCAATAAATTTACCTATAAATAGGGCAGTCAGAAATCGAAGCATTGACTAATATCGAAAACCTATTTGTTCCCAGTGTACAGCAGTTTTTGGCAAGCAATGAAGACTACAGTGTGAACATGGTGGATAATTTACTGGATTCCCTTACAAATGGTGAACATTCTAAAACAATGAAAGAGCTGGAAATAGTAAGTGTGCAATTCTCTGCTAAATGTTTGATTCTAAAAAAAACGTTTCAGTCTACACGTGAGAAGATCTCTAGACATTTGCAGTTCGGGTTATTTGTTGAAACATCACAAATAAAACAATAACAAATGCAGCTGGTTTAAAAAGTCTATTGCTGCAAATAAATGATTTACTAATCTAAGCATGAAAACTGTTAAAATAAGTAGTCAGGCAGTGAAGAGTTTGGTCTCAATGAAGGTTCTCATGGTATTTCTAATGGGTTTGTGTGGATCAGGCTCTTATTCTGATTTTCAATTGCTGATTTTTAGTGTTTTGTTGGAAATGGAATTGATGATTAAATTGAGATGAGAGGAGTTCTTGTTCATCAATAGTTATTTGTCTCACCTAGAGTAGCATGAAAGGGGCAAACCAACATTTATATGGTATGAGAGTGCTCATTGCTTATCAAGCGGACTCTACTAGAGACAAAAACAGAAGTTGCTGGAAAAGCTCAGCAGGTCTGGCAGCAACTGTAAAGAAAAATCAAAGTGAACATTTCGGGTCTGGTGGCCCTTCCTCAGAACAGGACTCTGGTCGAGGCCTCGCCACAGAGAACACACCAATTTATGATTGGCATTTTTTAAAAAATTTAAACTAAGAAGGTTCACCCTGGTCAAGACATTGCCCTGAGAAATGATTGTCACTTATTTTGTTGACTGCGGCACAGCATATGTACGTGTTCATTCTGTCTAAGGCTCTCTCTATTGGTATGTAGCTTCCAGCGTGCAAGTTTGCCAACTTTCAATCCTAAGTTAACTCAGTCTCAGTCTTTGCACACTCAGAATTATCCAGTAAATGTCTAATTAGGAATCACATCGAATGTTGGACACTTCTGTGAGTTTTGCTTGTGCAGGCTGGTCATTTACAGTCAGTACTTATAGCAAACACAAAGAGATTTGCTGTTTGACATGATCTGCCAGTCTTTGGATGGTTAATCCACGTACCTGGCATCACACTGGCACTGAAGTCTATACACCACATTACTCAGTTATGTAATAATCAGAACTTATTTTTGGTTTGTAGGCACAATCCTGTTAGTGGCGAACACCTCTTGTGTTGCTTCTGCATGGTAGCAGCCGTGAATCAACCAACTTCACCTGTTGTTCAAACCTTTGAAATACCTTTACTGTTTTGGGTAATCTGAGGTGAACTATGGAATTTTCAGGCCAAACGATAATGGCATTAGAACTGTTCGTGAATTTATACAATGCACCTCGAAAAACTATCTGACAACGTTGACTTTGATCCACTTTAGAGAATGTAGAACTGTAGGAATCGCAACATGTTTAATGACCAGTGAAGGTAATTGGGATCCTTGTGCCAAATGCTGTAAGATTGACCTTATTTGCAACATTAAGTAAAGTCCAACTCATTTGTTTGTCATGCAAGCTTGATGATAAAAAAGGGTGCACTGGAGCCATCCTTTGGGATAACATCTACCCCAGTTAGACCGTTAGTGTGGAGACAGGGGTGACTGAGGTTTGAGTGTCTGTAAGGTGGTTTTGAGGGCAAAAGGATTTAGTCTTTCTTCCTGATATTTTTCAGTTTTTACAGTATAGCTGCTATAACACAGGTCATGTTTACTTGTGTGTAATAAACATAGATGTTCTTCCAATAAAAGTACACTGGCAGTTTCTTGTGAATGTGCTCATGATAAACTAAAGCAAAAATAAAACGTCTGGTTTATCAAGCCAGGACTCGCTCTGGGATATGACTTTTCGAGTATAGGTTCATAAAATGTTTTTGGTCACTTTTGTTGTCTTTTTGACAAAGGCCAAAAATATGTAAAACTTTAGTTATTTCCTAATTTGCATTTCTGTTTAACAATTTTTTTCCCAGTGATGGTTGTGCTGACAACCAAGATAAACAGGCAACAGATTGAGACAATGTATCCATGCCTGACCACTGCCGCTTTAAATGCTTTCCGGCTCATCGGCTTTCTTATTTTGTCAATGTTTTTCCTTGTCATGAGAACACAAGAACTGACCAAATGAGACTGCTGCACTATTCAGTATGATCATTGGACGATATTGGCCTTTAATGTCACTTTCCTGCACACACCTCATGTCTCTTGATGCTGTGACATCGCAGCCTTAAACACATTCAATGATGGGGCATCCGCAGCTTTCTAGAGTAGAGAGTTCCACAGGTTCCCTTATCTCAGTTGTAAATGAGCAGCCTGTTATCCTAAAACTGTGACCTCCCACCCACCCCACTGTTCTATATGGTCCAGCCAGTGGAAACAATTCTCCATACCTGTCAAACTCCTTCATAACTCCTTGATGAATCGGCATGGTGGCTCAGTGATTAGCACTGCAGCCTCACAGCACCAGGGACCCGGGTTCGATTCCAGCCTCGGTGACTGTCTGTGCAGAGTTTGCACATTCTCCCCGTGTCTGCGTGGGTTTCCTCCCACAGTCCAAAGATGCGCAGGCTAGGTGGATCAGCCATGCTAAATTGCCCATAGTGTTCAGGGGTGTGTGGGTTATAGGGGGATGGGTCTGGGTGGGATGTTCAAGGAGAGGTGTGGACTTGTTGGGCCGAAGGGCCTGTTTCCACACTGTAGGGAATCTAAAAAAAACTGTAAACATTTCAATGAGATCACCTAACGTTCATTTGAATTCCAGAAAATATAGACCCAATTTAGTCAGCCTTTTATTGTAGGAAAATTTCTAAACTGGAAAAGACTATTTTTGCTAGGACATGATTCCGCCCCCCCCCCACCAAGTGTTCTAGGAGCACTGATAGTTTTATCAGTACAGTAGAAAGCATCCAAAAAGGAAATAGAATCATAGAATTTCTACTGTGCAGATAGAGGCTATTTCACACATTGAGTCTGCACTGACTCTGAAGAGCATCCCACCCAGACCCAGACCATCACTGTATGCCTGTAACCCTGTACTTACCATGGCTAACCCACTAACCTGCACATCTTTGAACTGTGGGCAGAAACCTGTGCAGACACAGAACATGCAAACTTTACCTGAGGCTAGAACTGAACCCAGGTCCCTGACACTGTGCTGCCCGAATACAGAGCAAATATGGTCCCGTAAAGGCGAAGGGTGGGACAAAGACCAAAGGACGCAAAGATTAAGAAGAAAAGAAAATCTTATGGTTGACACAGAGCTCAATGCAACAGACTACCTCAAGAAGTATAAAACAAAATGCAGAGGATAACAAAAGGACAATTAGGAAACAAACAGAGTGCGTGTGCAAGTATTAATGGGGAGAAAGAAGGAAAACCTGAAGGGTTTTGAAAAATGTAAACAGCAAGAGAATAACTAGGGAAATAGTGAAGACCATAGAAGTAACTCGCATGTGGACCCAGAAGACTTGGGTACAGCCTTCAATGGATACTTTGCATTGGTCTTACTCATTGGAAAAGGACAATGCAGTTATAAACATCAGGGTGGAGCACTGTGAACTATTACAAGAAAGTAAAATAGAATGAGGAGGTACTCGTGAATCTAGCAACCTTAAAAGTGCATAAATCCCCAGATGCGATGTATCCTGGCCTGTTGAGGGAGTCAAGGCAGGAGGTATCAGGAGTCCTGGTGGTAATTTTCAAATCCTGTCCAGCAGCAGTTGAGGTGCCAGAGGACTTCTGACAATATCTCATGTTTAAAAAGGACAAGAGGAAAGGATTGATCACATAATTTAATTACAGGCCAGTCAGGAAGCACTCATGGAACGTGGGCATTGCTGGCTGCCTCTAGTTGCCTTGAAAATAATTCTGAGGAATAGAATATATCTGCACTTGGAGAAACAGTTTATTTGGGAGAAGTCAGCATAAATTGTTAAGGTTGACAAATTTAACTATTTTAAAGAGGTAACCACAAGTACTGATGAGGATAATGTGTATGATGTAGTGTAAATGGACTGTAGCAAGGATTTGGGTACTGTCCCTCATGGCAGGTTGGTCATGGGATCTAAAATTGGCTGACAGGCAAAAAGCAGAGGGTGATGGTAAAGGATTGTTTGTGTGACAAGTCTGTTTCCAGTATGGGATTCTTCAGGGCCTGGTGCTGGGGCCCTTGCTGTATGTGGTGTCCATTAATTATTTGGTTTTGAATGTAGGGGTTATGATAGAGACGTTTATGGATGGCATGAGAATTAGTAGGGTGTTTGTAAACAGCTGAAGCATATCAACAGACTGTTCAGGCAGGCAGAACAGTGTCAAGTGAAATTCAGTCTCAGTATGAGGTAATGCACTTGGGGAGGGGCTAACCAGACAAGGGATTATTACACTATGAATGGTGGGAAGGTTCTGATGAAAAAGAGACCTTAGTGTGCATTTCCACAGATCCCTGAAGTCTGGAAGGCAAATAGATAAGATGATTAAGGAGGCTTCTGGGATTCTTAGATAGGCAAGGTCTTTTTCCCCAGAGTGGGCGAGTCCAAAACTAGAGGGCATCGGTTTAAAGTGAGGGGAAAGGGCCTGAGGAGTGACTTTTTCCACAGAGGGTGGTGCGTGTATGGAACGAGCGGCCAGAGGAGAAGTGGTGGAGGTGAGTACAATTACAACATTGAAAATACATCTGGATGGGTATATGAATAGAAGCATACAGAGGGTTATGGGCCAAATGCTGGGAAATGGGCCTTTGTCATTGGTTGTCTGGTCAGCATTAACAAGTTGGACTGAAGGGTCTGTTTCTCTGCTGTGTGATTCTAGCACTTGCTTTAATAAGCTGAAGCACTGAATACAAGGGCAGGGAGATAATGTTGGTGCTGTATAAAACAATGATTAGGCCTGCATTGCTTGCAGTTCTGGTCAATACATTATAGGAAGGATATGCTTGTGGTAGAGAGGGTGCAGAGAAGATTTGCCAGAATGCTGCCTGAACTGGCAGGCCTGAGCTGAGGAAAGATTGGATACGTTGATCAATAACCAGGGGGCTTAGATTTAAGGTAAGAGATAGAAGGCTAAGATTAGAGTTGATTCCTTTTTCCCCTCGCTAAGGATAGTGGGAGTCTGAAACTCTCTGCCTAAAAGTGTTTGATTCAGAAACTCTTGTAACATTGGCAACAGAATATCTATTGTTATAGTCTCCAGGGTGCAGACTAAGATTTGGATTAGTGCAGTCAACCTTTGATTGATTATTCTGGACATGCTGAACTGAATGACCACCTCCTTTGCTTTGAATATCTTCAGTGTATAAAACTGCACACTATTCCACCAAAGTACATAACATTTATAGTAAGACTTTGTTCTAGAACTCCAATTCCCTTGCAATAAGGATCTGTATGATATTTGCTTTCCTAATTGTGTGATGTACCTCCATGTTGACTTTTTGGGTTCCTTGTATGGGTGCATCAACACTTAATTTTCCAGCTTTTCTATTCTCTCCAATGCAAATAACCATAAGACATTAGGAGTGGAAGTAAGGCCATTCGGCCCATCGAGTCCACTCCGCCATTTAATCATGGCTGATGGGCATTTCAACTCCACTTCCCTGCACCCTCCCTGTAGCCCTTGATTCCTTGTGAGATCAAGAATTTATCGATCCTTGCCTTGAAGACATTTAACGCCCCGGCCTCCACTGCGCTCCGTGGCAATGAATTCTACAGGCCCACCACTCTCTGGCCGAAGAAATGTCTCATTTCTGTGGTAAATTTACCCCCTCTAGTTCTAAGGCTCTGCCCACGGGTCTTAGTCTCCTCGCCTAACGGAAACAACTTCCCAGCGTCCACCCTTTCTAAGCCATACATTATTTTGTAAGTTTCTATTAGATCTCCCCTCAACCTTCTAAACTCTAATGAATACAATCCCAGGATCCTTAGCCGTTCATCGTACATTAAACCTCACACCTTCCTATAGTATGCTCAGTCTGCCACCATGTCGGTTTCGCATGTAACCTGCCTATGTCTTTTGCAGGCACTTTGTGTCCTTTTATTGTCTAGAACATCCCTCTTCCTTTTCTATTCATTGTCAAATGTGCTTCAAAACTCTTTCGTTCAGCCGCATACACCAGCTTGCCTAAAATGTCTTGACTACCCACGTTGCTTCCTGGTCTGATAGACTGAATTGCAAGCAGTTGATGGTCATGAGGTGGAGGTTGAGTAAAGGATGCAAAAGTAAGGAGATGGGTAATGAAGGGGTGACTTTTAATTTTTAACTCATGAAAATGTTTGTGTGGTATGTAGAGATAATCTGTTTTAACTGTATAACAGTGCTCTCTGTTAAAAGATTAAGCCTTACTTTATTGCATACAACAATGCCAAAACAAGTTGTTACAGCCATATTCACTGTACAACTTGCATTTCATTTTGACTGAAAGCTACAGGAACATGCCAGATTCATATTTCATACTGAGTTGGGTGTATTTGTGATACTACAAACTTCAGTATACATTTACATCATTCCAGTGTGATGGGAACTTGTGACACACACTTATGCAATAATAACACGTGAAGTGTTCTGCCACTAATTTTGTTGATATTTAGTATTTATTTCTCACAATCAAATCTTGCAGACTACACATAACAATGAAGACGAAGTGAATATTCTTCATACCTCTGAAGACTTACAGGTAACACTTGATATGGAACATAGAACAGTACAGGCCCTTCGGCCCACAATGTTTTTACCCTAAAACAAAGGTCTGTAGTACCTTATACTATCGTCCATATGCCTGTCTAATAGCCGCTTAAATGCCCCTGATGTCTGCTCATGTAGTATCCCCTTAAGAGTATAATGTTTGTGTTGTGAATCTGAATAGCTGCAAAGTTTCCTGCTGATATGAAGCCATTATGTCAAGACACAGGTTTAAAGTATCTTTAGTCCTGAAATATTTTATGTTTTTAAAACAGTAAGCATATATTTTTAGCTCCTAAAACGGGCACAGTGGTGTGGCAAGATGATAAAATGTGAGGCTGGATGAACACAGCAGGCTCAGGAGCACAAAAGCTCATCCACTTCACCAACACCTTCCACCCCAACCTTCAGTTCACCTGGGCCATCTCCAGCACATCCTCACCTTCCTGGACCTCTCAGTCTCCATCTCAGGCAACCAGCGTGTAACTGATGTCCATTTCAAGCCCACCGACTCCCACAGCTACCTAGAATACACCACCTCCCTCCCACCCCTCCTGCAAAAATTCGATTCCCTATTCCCAATTCCTCCGCCTCCACCGCATCTGCTCCCACGATGAGGCATTCCACTCCCGCACATCCCAGATGTCCAAGTTCTTAAAGGACCGCAACATTCCCCCCACAGTGGTCGAGAACGCCCTTAACCGCGTCTCCCGCATTTCCCGCAACGCATCCCTCACACCCCACCCCTGCCACAACCGCCCAAAGAGGATCCCACTCATTCTCACACACCACCCCACCAACCTCCGGATACAACGCATCATCGTCCGACACTTCCGCCATCTACAATCCGACCCCACCACCCAAGACATTTTTCCATTCCCACCCTTGTCTGCTTTCCGGAGAGACCACTCTCTCCGTGACTCCCTTGTTCGCTCCACACTGCCCTCCAACCCCACCACACCCGGCACCTTCCCCTGCAACCGCAGGAAATGCTACACTTACCCCCACACCACCTCCCTCACCCCTATCCCAGGCCCCAAGATGACGTTCCATATTAAGCAGAGGTTCACCTGCACATCTGCCAATGTGGTATACTGCATCCACTGTACCCGGCGTGGCTTCCTCTACATTGGGGAAACCAAGTGGAGGCTTGGGGACCGCTTTGCAGAACACCTCCGCTCGGTTCGCAGTAAGCAACTGCACCTCCCAGTCGCAAACCATTTCCACTCCCCCTCCCATTCTTTAGATGACATGTCCATCATGGGCCTCCTGCAGTGCCACAATGATGCCACCCGAAGGTTGCAGGAACAGCAACTCATATTCCGCTTGGGAACCCTGCAGTCCAATGTGGACTGCACCAGCTTCAAAATCTCCCCTTCCCCCACTGCATCCCTCAAACAGCCCAGTTCGTCCCCTCCACCCACTGCATCCCAAAACCAGTCCAACCTGTCTCTGCCTCCCTAACCTGTTCTTCCTCTCACCCATCCCTTCCTCCCACTCCAAGCCGCACCTCCATCTCCTACCTACTAACCTCATCCCACCTCCTTGACCTGTCTGTCTTCCCTGGACTGACCTATTCTCCCCGCCACCTCCCCACCTATACTCTCCTCTCCACCTATCTTCTTTTCTCTCCATCTTCAGTCCGCCTCCCCCTCTGTCCCTACTTATTCCAGAACCCTCACCCCATCCCCCTCTCTGATGAAGGGTCTAGGCCCGAAACGTCAGCTTTTGTGCTCCTGGGCCTGCTGTGTTCATCCAGCCTCACATTTTATTATCTTGGATTCTCCAGCATCTGCAGTTCCCATTATCACAGTGGTGTAGCAATGCAGGATAAGTGTGTATCACAAACTTTCCTATTTTGCAGCAACTTTCAAATAACATATGTTGTACATGCCCAATCTGTTCAACAGATCTGCTGATATTTGGAAATATACAACTGAAATGGCTACCTAGTTATTTTTCATTCACCAACCAGCATTTTAAGTTCCCAGTATGGTTTACGGAGAGATTGGACAGATATCCAGCCTTGTCCTCACTCAATATTGCCAGCTGCGTTAGGCTGAAGAACTGCAAAGTGCAGTCATGAAGAATTAACTATTGTCACTTGTAATATATAATGCACAATTGACTCCTTGTTACAAATATAAGGTTTCCTTGTGAGTCACACTGCCATTTCTTCTTTGTAGAGTGCTCCTGCCGAGTCTCCTCGGCAACCACTGGAGTCAGCCTGTGGCCGTATCAATGACAGTTTTGCTTCTCTGCAGTCAGTAATAAATGGAGAGCCTGAATCAGAAGGTATGTAATTCTCGAGAACAGATACATGTCTGTCCGTATGGTATGTATACTATACGCAGATCTTCTCCCAAGGTCCTGTTGTACTGAGGTATTCTTCATGATTCCAGTTTGGTGTCATGGTTCATCATGAAAAGCAGGGGACACAGCACTGACCTTTGCAGCACACCCCAAGTCACAGATCTCCAGTCTCTGTTTGATTTTTATTTTGATAATAGGATCCCTACAGTGAGGAAACAGACCCTTCAAGTCCACACCAACCTTCACAGCAGCCCACCCCAGAACCTGTCCCCTAATGAACATGCCTGGCAATTTACCATGGCCAATCCACCTAACCTGCACATCTTTGGGAGGAAACCAGAGCACCTGGAGAAATTCCACACCGACAGCTCCCCGAAGGTGGAATTGAACCCAGGTCCCTGGCACGGAGAGACGGCAGTTCTAACTACAGTGCTGCCCCTTTTTAATATACTCTGTTTTAGATTAACACCAATCATGGCGTAATGTGGAGGAGACAGTTTTAACTGCTGCAAGATTAGCAGCCACATCTGGCTCATTTCCTGTCGCACCTGTTACTTTGATCTGCTGCCCAGCATTGAATTAATTTCTGTTTATTATCTATTGCCTTTCTTTCATAAATGTGATAACTTCTATAGCCAAATGCTCATGCAGTGCTTGATGTGCTCAATACAAGTTACACATACCTAACACCCCCACTCCCCACCCTGAAGCTAATACAAAAATTTACGCAGGTCCACTCTGTTTAATTTCTGATAGATGGCAGTTGGCTTCTGCCATTCCCCCAGTTTTGTAGTGGAGCATCTGGTGTGGGATGTCCTACTCTGCTTGAAGTGCTACCAGCAGCGATGCAGCTGACTAGCGCACACAATTTAAATTGTTTTTTGTCGTGCTACAAGGATTAAGGCTGCAAGGCTGGCAACATAAAAACTTAGATTTTTGTAAATCCTTGGATAAATTGTCTTATTGGTTTGCAGAGTCTGGAATGTTTCAGAAGAAGCTAGATGAAACCACCAAGTTACTACAAGATCTACAGCAAGCACAGAATGAGCGTTTCAGTACCAGACCCCCATCTGCCATGCTGTGCCTATTTGGACCTTCCATTCAAGAGTTGCTAATCGGTACATTAAATATCTTTTATGACCATTACACAAACAAAACTTTAGCTAAGGGAAGGTTTTACTGCACCTACTAACAGTTCTTATCACTGTTAAATCAAGAAATTCTTGACGTCTGTTTCTTCCCATATCTCCTGCTTTAATTATCTTGATTTTGATTGTTCTGTTCTAGATTTGAGTACATAACATTAACATTGCAGGGTTTTTCAAATCTTAATTCTTGAGTTATTAATTTTATCCATTGTTGTCCGATTATTTTAGGTGACATTAAGCCTAACATTAAATACTTGTGTTGGCAAAAATCAATGTTCCAAGCAAAACATTGACAAATTGAACAGGTCTTGCCTTTCAAAGCCTAAATTGTGTTATCAAAACATAATAAACATGTTAATTGTTTTAAAGTGGAATAGATAACAGTAATTAATGTTGAAGAAATGTGAATGGTCTGAACTGTTTGCCAGCCCTGAAGATTAATATTAAAAATTCTTGACTAGAACATTGTTTTCAGCATTATTAAACATAGAAAGGTTGCTGATGTAAATGATTAACCTTGAATATTTTTAGGCTTATTATGAGACTCAACCCCAGTATTTAACAGAAGTAAAATGTCAGCAAACCTCAAAGTCCTCGATCTGTGATAGCACGAAGAGGGATTTCAGGCAGAGAGTAAATTGACATTTGAACGTGGATCTTGCAAGACTTAAGATAATGTATTGTGTATCACTGCCCACTTAATTTACACATTAGTGTGGTAGTTCACTCACTGTGCTAATGTTGTGCAGTCATCCAGCCAATGAAGTCAATATCTTTCTGACCTGCTGTAATCATTAATAGCATTTTCAAATCTGTTTATTCAGCTGAACGGGTAACTGGAAACTTGAAAGAATTGGCAAGCCAAGTAGCTCCTGGAGACATCACTAGTGTCGTTGGCATTCGCAAGGCTATGGGAATTACAGTACCCTTGGAAATAGAGAGTTTCTCACCAGAATCGTTGTCTGGTAAGTAACGGGAAGAATTAAGTGACAATATTTTAAAACTTGCTTTATAAAATCAGAGATTGAAACCTCAGATATAACTACAACAGCAGTGTTAAAAGAGAATGTGCAAACAATCCTGCCTTCTTCTGGAAGTGTTCCCACATTATTTCTTGCATAGTTTTTTTTTTAAATCATGGTGTTATTCCTACTTTTCCCCACCATGAATATACTAAATCTTGCTTTTGTCACCTAGTTTCTCAATTTTTTTCCGTGGGAAGTGCAATTCATGAGAAAATCCTATTATACCTCTGCTTCAGTACAGGAACAGAATTAGGCCATTCAGTCCATCATGGCTGAAATGTTTCTCAACCCTATAATGCATCAACTCCTTACTAATCAAGAACCTGTCTATATTTCAGTCGTAAATGCACCGTTCTGTAGCAAGGAGTGCCACAGATTTACCACTCTCTAGTAGGAATTTCTTCAGCTAATCACAGTTCTAAAGGGCTGTTCCTTCATTTTGAAGTTGTGCCCTTGGGTCCTGGTCTCTCCCACTAGTGGAAACACCTTCTGTGTCCACACTCAGTCTTGAGAGTTTGAGTACAGAGGCTGAGTCCTCAACTTCCTTGTATGACAAGCCTGGGATTATTCATGTAATCCTCTTCTGGACCCCCACCACTGCCAGCACATCCTTCCTTAGGTACTGAGCCCAAAACTGCTCCATATTCCAAATGCAGCCCCAGCAGTACATCTGATTCGGTCGTTGCTGAAGTCCTTTTTGCCTTGGCGTTCTGCTCAACTTACAACAAGCAGTTTGACCAAGGTAGATATCATAATTCCTGTTCATGTCATTGCCCAGCATTCAGGTTCATGTTTTGGGATGTTGTACAGGAATTCAGTCTGAGCCTCACCACTAACCACTACTGTAGTAGAAAGCTCATTGGTAATCAAATCCACTTTATTATATTTTTAAACTGAATTCTATCTTGAACGCACTGCCATCTTAAATAGCAAATTTAATTAAATGTTATCTAATTTATGAAGTAAACTTCAAAGCTAATGTATTTTCCAGCATCAGAGATTGGGTAACTTTCCACATTGAAAGGTTGCCTTTGCTTGTTCTTCACACACTTTCCTTGAAATATCACCGATTCACAGACTCATAGCCGCAAAGACAGGGTCCCATTTATGGAGGTAACTATTTTTAGATCCTATTGGGGAGGCAGTGGCCAGTGGTATTATTGCTGGATGGTTAATACAGAGACACAGGTCATGTTCTGGGGACTTGGGTGTGATTCAAAAATCAATAAAAATCTGGAATTAAGAGTCTGAAACACCCCATTTAATTCATTAATGCCCTTTTACATAAGGGGACTGCCATCCTTATCTGGTCCGGATAACAAGTGACCCTCAGCAATGTGGTTGATTTTTAACTGTCCTCTGGGATGGGCAGTAAATACTGGCATAGCCAGTGATGCTCTCGCCTAATAAATGAAAGAAAAAAAGGGGCTTCTCCTGTGGAATGGGAGGGGGAGGCACTGTGGTGGGAGCAAGGTACCCACAAGTACCCTGCTGGTGATCAACCCAGAAATCAAACTTTGGTGTCCAATCAATTGATCAGCCTCAGGGCCACTTCAATTTGTCTCCTAACTCTCGATCAACGTTTGTGCTTTCTTTTCAAACAAATACTTCATTCCTAACAATGACTGACTCTAAACTTACTATTACAGGAGCCAGGAACAGCAACCTTGTGGAAGACATGGAAACGACAGAAGTGCGAGAGCTTGAACCAGTCATTCATATCAGTGAGGATCCAGTTGCAATTGTTACATGAAAACGTCAGATTATTGAGTAGGAAAAATGTCTCATCTCAAACAACATAATCAATCAACAGTGGCAAACAATTTTATATGAAATTTTATACTGTAAAGTGTGTATAATAAATGTGGGAATTTTTTAAACACTGGGCTGTATTGTGTTTATTATCTTGGATGAATTTGCCAACAATCCTTTAGAACTGAGCATTTGCAGAGAAAATAACCATGGAGTCCACAAGGATAAAGAGATGGGTTAAACAATTGCATAGAAATTTAGCAAACATGAGCTTGTCTACTGTAGAAAAGCAGTATTTCATTTACAGGGAGAGGGGTGTGTCACATAAGTTAGTAGGAGATGCAACAAGGTGAAAATCCTTAACAACTCTTTGCACCTACCTCCATCAGGTGGATTACAGCAATTCACCACTTTCCTAACAGCAGCAAGGTGATAAATGGTGGCCTAACCAGTCACACCCATAGCCTATCAATCAATTAAAATGTATCATAAGGTTGCTGGCAGCGAAATAGCAACCCTGTAAATCCTTTCCTCAAGATGGTCCTTAAAATCCTTTTTTTTTTGCAGCTTGCCATCAAATTTGATATTTCTCCTGCAAAGTCTTAGTCACCATCACATCATTCGGTGTTCTGAATTCTATTTTTAAAAAATAGAATCATTGGTAGAGAAAAGAAAGTTAAATTACTGCAATTCACAAATAACTTGGAGAATTTGTACTGTTAGAAATAATTTATTATATAGCCTGTTTGCATCAAGGTTGTGAGAAAGAAAACATTTTTTGTTACATTACTTCACTAGCATTCAGAAATATGCATTTTGTCAGCTCTAAGCAACCTATAATATGGCGTAACTTAAATGAAGGTTTTCCCTTTTTTATGCCAATTGTGGAAAAGTATTGTTCTCTATCCCAAAATAGAGTGCATATTTTGCTTTTTAAAGAAAAATTCTCAACTCATCAACTACACTATCAGCTGAGATTTGTTTAGGTCACATAAAATTAGACATAAGGCGGTGTTAAAATATGGGATACTAAATCACAAGTTAAAGACACTTCACAAAAGCTATAAATTTACAAAATAAGTACTTATCATTTTAAAGGTCTTCCTCAACAAGTTTTAAAAAAACAAATCTTTGGAAAGGGTGCAGAGGAGATTTACTAGGATGTTGCCTGGTATGGAGGGAAGGTCTTATGAGGAAAGGCTGAGGGACTTGAGGCTGTTTTCATTAGAGAGAAGAAGGTTGAGAGGTGACTTAATTGAAACATATAAAATAATCGGAGGGTTAGATAGGGAGAGTCTTTTTCCTAGGATGGTGATGGCGAGCACGAGGGGGCATAGCTTTAAATTGAGGGGTGAAAGATATAGGACAGATGTCAGTGATAGTTTCTTTACTCAGAGAGTAGTAAGGGAATGGAACGCTTTGCCTGCAACGGTAGTAGATTCGCCAACTTTGGGTACTTTTAAGTCGTCATTGGATAAGCATATGGATGTACATGGAATAGTGTAGGTTAGATGGGCTTGAGATTGGTATGACAGGTCGGCACAACATCGAGGGCCGAAGGGCCTGTACTGAGCTGTAATGTTCTATGTTCTATAAATCCATATCTCACCCACAAAAAAGTAGATTGTACCAGACTTGTTTACTGCCATGATAAGATCAGATATATTTGTGTACCTGCAGCCCGTGGATTGTACAGTGATTTGGAATCACGCATAAATAGCACATTTAAAACCCATGACTCCACTCTAAGTTGAATAATTACATTAAAAGAGGACATCAACTCTGCAGAAAAAGATCACATTATTAAAATCGAAAACATTGTTTCAGTCATGAAACGATTTCAAGTACCGATGTTGGTAAAGAAATTACATAGTAATTAAGTGAGAGAGTAACATTGCACTAACAAGAAGAGTCAATTGAGAGTCACTGGTATAGTTTGTCATTTGTAAACATCGGGAAACGTTTTCCTTTAAAACATGATGTAAATTTGGCACAGCATAGTAATGAAAATTTGATGCATGAGTTAACCAAATCTGTGGTGACTTTTAGTGCTTCAGCTAGCACCATAGTCATTGGTAAACAAGGTCTGAGGAATAAACATAGATAACAACAGTTTTGAATTTTGTAATAACTACTAGTTAGCACTGCAAAATCCACTTAATTGTGACAGCACTGTTTACAGCAGTAAACATTCTTAAAACTACTCTGCACATAAATGAGTAGATTTTGGTGAAATAACAAATGTGCCAATCTGTCAGGTACAATCCTGTTGACAATGCACTTGTTCAGTTCAAAATCCAAAAAGTATACATATATTTCCTCATTACTTATGACACTACAGACTAGCTATCTCTATAAGCTATAGTGAAATTATATTCAAACTCAAAACATAAACATTAAAAAGAACAACTGCTACAACATATATAAAATTTGAATGGTACTTTTTGTAATTTCATAGTTTAATTCTTGTACTATGAGATGCAGGGCACATGAGAATGTTTCTTTTCATCAAATAGTTACAGCATGCATTTCACAACTGTGCAGCCATAAACAACTTACTTTTAATTAAAATTCACTATCACAATCCCAGATTCGTTTGTGAAAATTGTAACTTTTTACCACTACTTTATTTTGTGTTACGCCAACTACATATCAGCATACAATCTTGTAGCTATATTGGAAATATTCTTTATGTGGCTGCTTTGTAACTGCATAAACTGTTTGTTTAGTATTTAGTGCGACTTTGTAACATCTGTGCACAAAAAGTAGGTCTGTAGGTCACCTTTGCCTTTCACACTGATAAGTCCTCGAGATTCACAAGAATATCCCAGTTGTCGCAAAACATTGCAGGTTTCTTCTGTGACCTAAAATCATAAATTACATAAGATAGTTAATATACTGGTCAGATTATACAAAATAGAAAATCATGAGGAATGGCAGAGGTAGGCTTGCCCAAGTTTACTGCTAGTGGTTGCGGTGGTGTTATCAAATAACACATTTTTTAAAATGGGTTTTATCTATTTCAAATAATGAGCTGAGCAGACGTCAAATTCTAGCTCAATGGTTTAATCATTAATGTAAACTTAACATTATATTCCAAACATCGAAAAATAATTCAATCAGAGACTTCATGAGTTTTGGGGGAAGTTACGTCATTCTCGTGGACACCCAAACAGCTTTTAAATTTCACAGAATGCTCTAAATATTTTAAAAATCTTAAAAGGAAACCAAGACATTTTTACCTGGATTTTTCCAAGTTCACCAGTGCTTTCCATTCTGCTAGCAACGTTAACTGCATTCCCCCATATGTCATACTGTGGCTTCTGGGCTCCAATGACTCCAGCAATCACAGGTCCATGGTTTATGCCTGCAGAGAGCAAAAATGGATACGAAATAAACAACAAAGACATACAGATACCAATATAAAATCAGATTGTAAGAGAATTATTTATAGTTTAGGAAACAGTTTTAAAATCTGGGTAAATATTGTGGAAAATAGATTGTAATGGGGCAGCACGATGGCTCACAGCACCAGGGACCTAGGTTCAGTCCCACCCTCGGGCGACCGTAAAGAGTTTGAGTGTTCTCCCTATGTCTGCATGGATTTCCTCTGGGTACTCGAGTTTCCTCCCACAGTCCAAAGATGTGCAGCTAGGTGGATTTGCCATAGAAAGTGAAGGGTTATAGGGATAGGGTAAGGGACTTGGGGGTCGAGCGTGATGCTGTCCGGAGGGTTTATGTGGACTCGATGGGCCAGCTGGCCTGCTTCCACATTGTGGGGATCGTATGATAATGGTATAGTTCTCCCAAGAATTTCAAATTTCCACAATGGGGAATAAGCAGTTGAATTAGACTGTTATTGATATAAAATTATTTTTATTTTGTCAGTTCCAAACATCAGCTTTTGTTTACACTGACTCTGTAAAGAAAGTGACTTGCAAGTCTTTCTGTGACCAAACATATTTACTTTAATAAGTGCAGCTAAGAAAGAGTTTGCAATTCTGCCAGAACTATAGAATCTAACTTACCAACCCGCAGTTTAAAATTGTTGAAAGAATGTCTGTTGATGCCATCCAGTTTACTCATTAATGCAGTGGCAAACTCCACCATGATGCCAATGTGAGTACATGGCTTTTCACTATCCTGACACAGCAATTAAACAAACGCAAATTTAAATCAAATGCACTAAACACAAAAATGATGAGTTAAAATTCAACTGTAGAACATCATAGCCTAGAGACAGGAAACACTTGTAACAAAGGTCACATTTCAAATTACTGGACCAACAGCTAGTACAGGTTGCCAGCACTGAATGCAAATATAAAATGTCTACCTAAAATGTTCAGACAAAATATTTCTAATGGAATCAATAGGGTCTGCATATCTTAGTTTCTGCATTCAGGATTCATCAAATCAAGAAAGTTAACTTATTCTGAATTGAGACTGAAAATGACAAATTGAAATACAGGCAGAAACTGCTATGAATGTACATCAAGCTCTTCAGTTGTCTTGAAACAACAGGTACTGATGAACAATGACATTTTTAGATTTCATTGAAATTTCTAACAGTTCTTTCTTTTTCTGTGAACAATTAGCATTGAAGTAATTTTGAGTAACTTGATAGGTTTGTATTTTACTCATTGAAGCAGACCACCTGAATGGTGTAGAGTTCATTCTAAGGCTGAGAGGTGGGGGTGGGATGGAGTCAGGCCCATCACTTCCGGGCAGATTGCTACAGAAGCTTTCAAATGTTTAGAAAGGCTGATTAAAGGCCGAGTTCTCTGAGATTTGTCCCAGCTACATTGTTATAAAGGCTTGTTATACCATCCTTGGATTCCTCTACCACTCCACTCAATACTAATGGATCCATATGGTTCCAATTACAAATTAATGCATTTGAATTCAATGGTGAAATTTGAATTCAATCAAAATCTTTAATTAAGAGTCTGATGATGAACATGAATCCATTGTTGAAAACACCCACCTCATTCATTAATGCCCTCTGCCATCCTTACCTGGTCTGGCATACATTTGGCTGACTCTTATCTGCCCTCTAGGCAATTAGGAATGGGCAATTAATGGTACTCTAGCCAGCAAGGCCCTTATCCAATGAATTTTTAAAATCCCAATGAATAAATAAAATGGAGACCCCCCACCCTACCACTCATCCCTGTCTCACATATTGCAATCAATAATAGAGGGTAAATTACAGTCATAGAGGTACACAGCACGGAAACAGGCCCTTCAGCCCAACTCATCTGTGGTGATCAGGTTTCCTTTCCAGAATCATTTGTCTGCATTTGGCCCATCTCCCTCTAAACATTTACTATCCATGTACCTGTCCAAAAGTCTTTTAAATGTTGTAACTGTACCGGCCTCTACCACATCCTCTGGCAGTTCGTTTCATATATGCGCCACCTTGTATGAAAACGTTGCCCCTCATGTCACATTTAAATCTTGTCCCCTCTCACCTTAAATCTATGGCCTCTAGTTTTATTACAGTACTGTTGGAATCACGAGTTGACAAGTCCCCCAGGTTCTGATGGATTTCATTCTCAGGTGATGAAAGAAGTGGCCAGTGGAATAGATGACACATTAAAAACAATGTTCTAAAACGCAGATTCAGTGAAGGTTCCATTAGATTGTAAAATATTTCTCGTAACTTATTTATTCAAAAAGGGAGGGCGGCACAAAGCAAAAAACTATAGGCCAATTAGCTTAACATCTGTCACTGGGAAAATGCTAGAAGCTAGACATCATAACAGGGCATTGGTAGAAGATCAAGGAAATCAGACATGGTTTTGTCAAATGGAAATCATGTTTAACTAATCAAAGTTCTTTGAAGAAGTAACCTACGCTGCAGATAACGAGGAGCCAGTGGATGTATTTAGATTTCTGGATGACATTTGATTTGGTGCCACATCAACGATTACTGCAGAAGATAAAAGTTCATAGTGCAGGAGGTAATATCTCTGCCACTGCTGTTATTTTGGAGGTACCAGCCTATCAGCCCTAGAGGATACAACTTCCTTCTCAAAATTTAAGCACCAAAGAATTTAAATAATTCAATAGTTTTTCATATACTATCCATCCTTCACGAGGACTAATGACTCTACCAATAAAGGAGTGGAATAGATATTACACATTGAGGCTGAATGATAATTGGATCTGTTCATCTGTGTACTGAACATCTCTGGACTGGCTGACTCATAAATCATGTCTGTGCACTTCACATCCTTCCCCCTTTTTGCTACTGCCAGTGAGAGTGGAACTTCTGTGATTCAGCCCCTTCTCCCATTTTTAAAGGTCACGGAGTTTCCTCAACTCTGCAAGAATGTGACTCGTAGTGATTATATTGAGGTTACCTCTCTTAAAGGATATTCTAAACAAAGTAGATGTAAAAAACACTTAGCACACATTGTTTGAAAAATATAAAAGGTGCTTAGGCACAATCTGCATTTGAAATACTTTGTTATGAGAACATACTAGGCATCTTTGTTTGTTGAACTATAAATTAACATACAAATAATCCTTCAAAAGAATGATCATAACATTAATTTTTTTCTGAAGGACAAGTGATGTAAACAAAGTGTGTTAAATGAACACAAATAAACAAGGACACAAAATAAAATTTCCTTGAGGCAAATTATACTGGTCAGTTACTGTTACTGTCTGTCGTATTCGTAATTCCAATGACAAGCCTAATCCAAATTCAGATCGAGCTGATTAGGTAGTGAAAGCTGAGCTGTAGCTCAATAAACTGTTCACAGTTCTTTAAAGGCAGTGGAACAAATTTAATAACTCATTAGCATTTTATTAAGTTAAAAATTGGTGCTAAAGAACAAATTCTTCGAGTCTTAATAAATCAGTGGTTTTGTCCCCCAAGCTTAATTACGGATTTAAAAATAAAACACAAATCACCAAGTAATTGATGAATTACAACAAATGTAAACAATTTGTTTTCGAGTTTCAAGAGAAAGAAAAACTATGTACATGATGTCAAAGCTAGGCAAACTTACCTGCTTATTTTCTTGGCCAATGATAAGACCAGCAGCAGCCATATAGGTGCTTCCAATAGTTTTTATCTTTTCAACACCACTAAATTTTGGCTTTGACAAAAGCTGCAAAAGAAATGTTGCATATTTACAAAACATGTTGTACCCATAATGTATTCAAAATGTATAAACTACAATAACAATCTTTCTAAAATCACTTACCTCATCAAAGTCTGCTATGATTTCATTTAACAATCTCAGGCACTCAAGTCCCTCTTTGTTTACGTCGCATTCTGTGTAAAATTCTTTGAAATCAGGAATTGATGCAAACATGATACACACACAGTCGTAAGATTGATGGTACAAATCCTACACAAAAAAAAGTTTCCACAAATCAACATTAAACATATTTAGAGAATGTTTAGGAGTTACAGGTCTGTCGACTGCAATTTAGAATGTTATTTTTCCCTGGTTTCCTCTCTTTCTCCCTCTTTTCCCATGAATTCAAGCTGAGTTGTAGCAGCATGAGGTTCAATACATTCATTCAAGTGTCATTCCTCATTTGGAGATCCATACATTGTATCAGTCTACTCAAGCACCAGGATAGTCACCAATAATAAGCAAATCTTTACTTTAAGTGGTATGCTCTACTTGGCAGCATCTCCATCACAAAAACCATACAAATAAAATAAATTTCCTTTAACCTGTCCAGGGCTCTGTGATCCTCTAAGGAACCAACAATGTTTAAAGAAGAAATCTGAACACCTAGCAATTATCCATCAGAACCACACCACACGATTACACACATTTAAACAAAAGCAAACTTTATTGGATATAAAGAGAAATTAAACAAAACAAGTCTTACTAACTTAATGTTACAGTTTAGGAAAACTTATGCTATAAACTCAGTTCTCCTTTTTACATCCTCCTATGTGTTGGCTTGTATTACAAAATTTTAATGGTTCAATCATTTTACCTGGGACCAACCTAAAGGTATACCACAGCCTGCAGAATTCATCTGAATTTTCCATAGAAATCTACAGTCACCAAGGGTCCTTCCCCATTAGCTTTTTTTTAATGTCAACATGAGCCTCTAATTTTTCTTTGCAGACATTGGTGACTGTGATTGCCGAATTCCTTTGATCGGGTTGCCAGCAGTCACCCAACTACCTTTCTCCAGATAGTCAACCCAACTTTCCTGACTGAGGACCACTGCACATTTCTTCCACTATATGAAAGCCTGGCTGCTTCTCCATGAAGAAATACAAACCCAGACTGGGACCATCTAATTCTATATAGTGAATGACGTATTTCTTGGTTTGAAGTGCCGGTCTGAGAAAAGCTTCTTCCCTGCCATGATTAGACTGATGAATGGATTCTCTAACATCAAATAATGTTAGAAGTCACACAACACCAGTTTATAGTTCAACAGGGTTATTTGGAATCACGTAAGCTTTTGGAGCGCAGCCCATTTGTCAGAACTAATGTTGATCTTGTTAATGTTGATGCTGCTTTGCGCACCTCCTGTGCAGCGTAAACTGTATGCCTTGCTCTGTCTAAGCACCTATGATCTTTATGTGCTTGCTTGCTAAAGTTCTGCCTGCACTGCTTGCAGTACAGATCTTTTCACTGTATTTAGGTATATATGACTACAATAAATCAAATCAAATCATCTCCTGTCAGTTCTCAATCTGGTGAGATGCAGCCTACACTAAAACAAAGCTACACGACTTTAACCTATTCCCCAAACTAAAGCCTGCTTCTGTTAGCACAGACAGATAAATAACATTAAACAATATTTTAAACAATGCACCACCATCACTATGGAATTTGGTCCAAATATAAATCTTAGTAAGTTATTTCACTCTCAACACACCTCTAATTCTACAACCAAAGTAAACAATTTATATTGCCAATAGAGTTTTACGACCTGCGCGGTCCCAGAACTGGCAGCCCTATTCATGAATTCTCTTCTTTACAACCAACGTTTACCTTTGATATTTTCATGGCCCATTCTCTTCACCAACACTTTTTTTTCCCCTCCAACTAACTAGCTGGCATGTCAAAATTCATACAACTCTCACTGATGGTCTCAATATGGGCCAACTTGTACTTTGTTCTTTCCATACTTTATAAGCTGCTGAAACCCGATAAGCCTGTCATCAAGTTCCGACAGAAGATGCTGTGAAATGATGTTTGGTCACACTACAAAATTGTTTCAATTCATAAACCTGGTGTAATATTCAGGGCTGGCTTTGGAGTCTGCAACGCCAAACTTACTTGCTCACTTCAGGGTGAAGTTTCAGTTACAGCTGCGATAAGATGTGCATCTTTTCTGACAATTTTCATTGACATATTTTGCAAATTAACTTTCAACCACCACCAAATCCAAAACTGCCCTTTTTGCACATTTACTTTTAAGCATCTCCCCAGACTGTGTAGAGAGCTTCTTCCATTTTCTACCATACATCTTCAATATCTTGAATTCTCTAGCTGCTGTACCGCTGCTTTTTTGCTCTGTAATCTCAATGAACTTCACTGCATTTTCACTGTTCCTTCTTGACACCATGTTCCAAAATAGGGGGGAGGGGGTTGTCTGGAACACAGAGGGAATTACTGAGCTGGTAACCTTGACATCACAGGTTGACACACACAGATATGAGGGGCTGAACAACTGTGCTTAACTAAGCAGGTTAACTTGAATACCATTTTAAAGAACAGATTCATAATTCTGTAAAGCTAACCGGTGGCCCAGAATGTTGGAAAACCAGCAAAGGTGGCTAAAAGTCTAACAAAGAGTAATAAATCGGAATTTGACAGAAAATTAGCAATAAATGTAACAACCAATAGTAAAAGCTGATGCAAGCATATAAAAGGAACACACTCCCTAAAGTAAGCAATGGCCCCTTATAGGGCGAGACTTGTAAATTAATAACAGGAAACAAGGAGAGTGCTAAGTTTTTGAACATGTTGTTTACACCTACTTTCATGGTAGAAGACACAAAGTATCACAAATACTACTGAAATTCAAGAAGCAAAATTGAGGGAGGAGAGTTTGTTTAATCACGATCACTGGAGAAAACTTATTGGGAAAACTAATGTATCTAAAAGCTGGTAATTCAAACTGCCTGCACCCAAGAGTTTTTAAGGAAGTTGCTACAGAGATCCTGGATGCATTGATTCCAATCTTCATGTGATGCAAGGTGTGCAATTTGGGTTTTAGTCTATCTAGAGGAGTTGAACTTAATAATTAACTTTCTTAAGTTTTACTGAAGTCAGCCTTTCTGAACCCCTACTTTTTAAACCAGAATGTGGGAGAGTGCAGCTCCTGCAGCGATACTGGGAATTTCTTCACATTGTGACAGTTTTACAACTGCAGAGAGTAAACATTGAAAAATAAGAGCTTGCTCTGGTTTAGAAAAATCAAGGATTAGTTTTTGTTCTGTTGAGGGCAAAAACCGGTAGCCTGGAAAGCCTTTGAATTTCAGCTGGCAAAAGATCTAGCTGAGGTCAGATATAAGAAAAGCTTCTTGAGAAAAGAGTTACAGTTATGCAATAATTACTTCAGTGTAAGGGTTTTATTTAAAAATTCCAGGCCATAGGTTTTTGGTTAGAAACTGAATGGATTACTTGAAGCTTAGGAAGTATCAGTTCAGTTGTATGATTACTCAAGGAAAAGGCTATCAAACTCCAAAAGCAGGGATTGAAAGAACATTTAAGTCAAAATTTATGCAACAGATAGGTAATGTCTGGTATTTTCTTTACAATATTCAAAGTGGTTGAGAATAAATGAGATTGTACTTTTAATCATGTACTTTGAAAACATTCAAATTGTAATACATGTAATAATTTGTTTTGTTCTATTTATAGTCACTTCATTTGCATAATAAACTTCTGTTATATTGTGAAATTGCAACATTGTGTGCTTCTGTTTCAGTGAAAGGCCACATTAATTAAGCTTTCAAAAACAAACCACATCAATCCAGATTTCAGCCTGAAATCTGACATAGCCAACAATATCAGCAAGAATGGTAACATTCAAAAATCTCTGTGAATTGAAAAGCTACACTACAATAGAAACAACTGCAAACAATAACAACTGACACTGAAAAGATACCAGAATCTATCATTAACGGCGCGTGTCAGGACATGTCAAAAACTCTCTTACAATCAGGCACAGTCAATGTGATTTTGTGGACGAAAAAAATAATTGGCTAATTTATTAAAGTTCTTTGAGGATATAGTAAGCAGGGTGGATTAAAGGGAATCTGTAATTGCTATGTATTTGAATTGCCAAAAGACATTTGGTAAGATGCCATATAAAGGATTGCTGCACAAAAGGTTCATGGTATAACGGATGATATATTGGCATGGATTCAAAATTGGTTGACTGATAATTAATTAAAAGAGAAGGGGTTGGGATAATTGGGTCATTTTCAGGTTGGCAAACTGTAACCACTAGAGTGCAGAGGGGATCGGTGCTGGGGTTTCAACTACTTACAAAGTATATTCATAATTTGGATGCAGGGAGGAACTATATTTAGACAAATTTGGTCAGAAAACAAGTTATGAGGAGGACACAGAGGTTTGTAGATGTTGAAAGATTAAATGAGTAGACAAACATTTGGCAGAAAGAGTAAAAATACAGGAAAATGCAAGATTATTTACTTTAACAGGAAGAATAGAAACATGTTATTTAAATATAGAAAGAATGTAGAATGCTGCAATACAGATGAATCTGGGTGTCCTTGTACATCATAAAATATCAGAAAGCAGGTACAGCAAGTAAATAGGAAAGTAAATGGAATACTGGCTTTTTTTGCAAAGGGGTTAGAGCATAAAAGCACAGAATTCTTGTTACAAGGTTACACCATATTCGTAATACCATTGTATATAGTTTAGTCTCTTTTCTTAAGGCGGTGATGTTTGCATTGGAAACTGTGCAGGGAAGGTGCACAAGGCCACTTCCTGGGGTGAAGGGGTTGTTTGGTGAAGAACTGGTTGAGTAGGTTGGACCGAAACTCATTGGATTTGATAAGAATGAAATTATCCTACTGAATTATAAGATTCTGAAGAAACTCGAGAGAGTAGATGCAAGAAGGATGTTTTCTCTCACGAAGGATTCTAGAAGTAGAGGCCACGGTTTACAAATAAAGAGTCTTGAACCTGAGATGGAGATTAGGAAGACTTTGTTCTCTCAGAGGGTTATGTTAGTCTTTGGAATCCTCTTCAGTAGAGAGTAGTGCATGCTCAGTCATTGAATATGCTCAAGGCTGAGTTAGATTTTTGATGAACAACTGAGTCAAGTGTTACAAAGAGACAGGCAGCAAAGTGGAGTCAAATCCACAATCAGATCAGTCATGATTGACTGAAAGGTACAGCAAGGTCAATGGTTCAAATGGCCTATTTCTGCACCTATTTTGTATGGTATTATAGATGCCCATTCTCCCAGTTCTGTGCTGTCCACATTCACCATTTGCAAAGCAGTAGATGTTAAATACAACATTGTAAAATTGAAACTCAGTACTGAATGCTGGAAATACAAGGTATGCCAGTTAATGCCTGCTTCAGAATATTAGGTCAACATGTCAGATGGAATCGGCATTCTTCATTCACACAGTGATACCACTTTGACGTGAGTGCTTACACTATCTTGTTGGATACAATACGATTATCTTTAAGGGAACAGATGCTCTTTCAGTCAGAGAAATCAAACTGAGTGAAAGAATAATCTGCTACTGGCTATCAATGGAGAAACTGTTCTCGCTCCAGGAATAACTAACCCTTGGCTGAATGATGATTTTGCATTTTGATGGTTTTGCAACAAAATGTACAACTGCCAACAAATAAATACTCCCCCACATAATGCATCAATCATTTTGAATTTCATTCAATATTGCTAGCTATAAAAGTCTGGTTGGGCAGCAATTTATCTGATATTGGCAAATATTATGGGTGTGAGAAATCCATACCTCATTCTTTTTATTTTCGCCAATGAAGTGTTCAGCAACATGCCCTGGCAGTACATTTTCCAATAAAAGTCGATTCAGATTCTCCATTGTCTCGATTTCTTCCCTTTCTTTTTTAAATTTATTCTTCCATACGAAGTCTAGCCTACAGTAATATTCATTCTGCAAAACGAAGATAAACTGTTTTTGCCTCCTACTGATATAATTGCAGACAAAAGGTACACATATCAGCAATGCAATTATTTTTACCTGTTTTGCCAGAAACAGCAGAGTGAATCCAAACAGGAGGAGGTAAAAGCTACCCATAATCTTGGGGTTTTTCACAGGAGTTACATTGTTACTGCTGATAAATGGAAATCACAAAATTAGTTACTCATGTTTAAATTCAGGAATAATACAGATGATTTTATGACTATTTGCTAAAGGTGTAATTATTCAATAAGCAGAGGCAAAATACATTGCACACATTTGCAGAATTGATATCACATAGCTTAGAATTACACAATATAGAGAAGGCCCTTTAACCCATTGCATCCGTATTGCCAAAGCTACACTAAATCCACACTAGTCCCACTTCTCCACACTAGGCTTTGAATGTTATGTAATTTCAAGTGATCATTGAAGGCTTTTTTTTTCAAGAAGATTATGAGGTATCACGCCTCAACTATCCTCCCGTGTCGTGCATTCCAGACCAACACCACTCTCTGGGTGAAAGGATTTTTCTTCGAATCCTAAACCTCCTGCCTTTCACCTTAAAATTATGTCAGCTGCTTTCTTTCCTGCCTGTCCATACCCCTCATAAACTTATACGTCTCAATCAGGTGAACCCCATCAACCTTAGCTGCTCCAAAGAAAACAATCTAAGATCATCTAGCTTCTCTTCAGGGCTAAAGTGCCCCATCCCTGACAACATCATGGTGAATATACTCTGCACCACCCTAAATGCAACACCTCTTTCCTGTAGGACAGTGGGCAGAATTGTACACACTACCACAAAGTCCTGTATAGCTCTAACATAACTGCTCTAATCTATGTCACAAATGGTAAAGATAAGGAGTTGTATAACAAATCCTACTTCACAACTGCTCAGAATAAATGTATTTCTGACGCTGCTAAATGGATTGGCATGTACCATACAGGTATCTCCACAGAACTCCTTCAAATCAGATATCTCAACTTGGCAAGATTATAATTTTGCTTGAGTCCTGATTCCCAGGCAACGGTGGCACAGCAATGATTTCTCATCACATACCCAATAAATTTGAATTTAGAAATCACAGTTGGTAATATAAATAATATGACCACAACAGCAGATCAGATGCTGGGAATTCTGAAGTCACTCACTTCCTGATTCCTCAAACCCTTTGCACTGTCGACAATGCATTGGGCAGGTTCATGATGGAAAACTCCCCACTTGCCTGGATAAATGCAGCTCGAACAACATTCAAGAAAGCCAGCACCATCTGAGCACCACATCTAATACATGCGACACCCACTCTCTCCATCACTGACACACACTAGCAGCAAGTGTGGAATCTACAAGATGCACTACAAGAACTCACTGAGGCACATTTGACAACACCTTGAAATGTCACAACCTCTACCTCCCAGAAAATCAAGGGCAGATTTGTGGGAACACCACCTCCTGCAAGTTCCCTCCGAGCCACACACCATACTGGGGACTTGGAAATATATTGCTGCTCCTTCGCTGTCACTGAGTCAAAATCCTGGAATTCCCTCTCTAACAAAACCGTGGTTTTATTGACACCAGATGGACTGCAGCAAGTAAAAGGTGGCAGCTCACCACCACCTTCTCAAAGGCAAATAACGCTGGCCTGGTCAATGACACACGTGACCCATCAGTACTGTTTTTTACAACAAACAGGGTCTACCAGTAAGCAGGTTCCTCCACGACCTGTATATATCAGCCATCACCCAGATGTAGTTGTAGTCAAAGGAAGAAGAAATCCTACTGAAGACATCTCAGTTTCACAATATAAAAATGCTTCATTACAGATAGAAATATAACACACATATATCTTCACGTTCACTGCCGTCTCATTTCCCTTCTTGGAATCTTCATGGCTGTGTGAGGTGAAAGCAGAGGGCATCTTCCCTGTAACAAAGGAGATGATGCTCATCTTTTGGAATGCCACTGACTGTCTCACTCCACCAGCACTGCATGTGCCCATACTCCCTATCGTAACCCTGGACCTGCCAGTTGAGCAGATCAATCAAAGGTCAATTCCCGGAATGGTGGGACTATCATATGTTGAAAGACCGGAGCGACTGGGCTTGTATACTCTTGAGTTTAGAAGGATGAGAGGGGATCTGATTGAGGTGTATAAGATTAAGGGATTGGACACTCTGGAGGCAGGAAGCATGCTTCCACTGATGGGTGAGTCCAGAACCAGAGGACACAGTTTAAAAATAAGGGGTAGGCCATTTAGAACAGAGTTGAGGAAAAACTTCTCCACCCAGAGAGTGGTGGATATTTGGAATGCTCTGCCCCAGAAGGCAGGGGAGGCCAACTCTCTGGATACTTTCAAGAAAGAGATAGATAGAGCTCTTAAAGATAGTGGAATCAAGGGTTATGGGGATAAGGCAGGAACAGGATACCGATTGTGGATGATCAGCCATGATCATAATGAATGGTGGTGCTGGCTCGAAGGGCCAAATGGCCTACTTCAGCACATATTGTCTATTGTCTATAAAGCTGCAGAGGGAGCATCCAGGAGCTCACACTCTGTGCCTTCAGTTCACCAGCAGGATATGAGGCCTGGGCCAGCCACATAACTGCGGAAGCCCAGGGTCTTTTCCTTGCCTGAGCTCTATTTAGCACAGCCGCTGGCACCCTCTGTACAAGGAAAGCAGAGCACACCCAAGAGATAACCCTCACCATTCTGCGAGATAAGGAAGGGTAGGGGTAATCAGGGAGGTGTGCTGAAGACAGAACAGAGCTGCCTCCAGGCTGGCTTGGTCCATTGAGAACAGAACACATCCACATAGCACAGTCTTCTGGAAGTAGATGCCTATGAGGTTTCACCTGCGTCTCTGCTTCATTGTACCATCTATTGGCTTGGTGTCTGCAACAGCCTTCCTGACTTATCTCAGCATCAGCTTCCTCAGAGGAGGTCTCCAACTCCCCCACTTCACATCTATGATGTGGTACACTGTGCATGGGGTGTACTGCACTACACCTCCTGTCTGGCCCAGGTGTCTGAATCTCTTCTTCAAGAGGCATTTGGTCTTTTTTTAAGTCAATCATGGACTGCTGACATCGCTGCCTGGCCAGTACTTTTATTGCCTGTCCCTAGCTGCCCCTCAGAAGGCAGTAATGAGCTGCTTTCTTGAATTGCTGTAGCCCATGTGACGTAGGTAGTTGGACGACACCCCTAGGGACGATAATATCAAAACAGTGAAGAAACAAAGATATATTTCCAAACTCGGATGATACGTGACTTGGAGGGGATCTTGCAGGTAGTGCCATGTATTTGCTGCCCGCGTCCTTCTAGATGGAAGTGGTCCTGGGTTTGGAAGGTGCTGTCTAAAGATCTTCACTCAATTTCTGCAGTGCATCCTGTAGACAGTACAAACTACTGGTACTGAGTGTCTGTCGTGGAAGGAGTGGATGCTTGTGGATCTGGTGCTAATCAAGCAGGACAGTTTGCCCAGGACAGTGTCAAGTTTCATGAGTGGTGTTGGAGCTGCAATCATCCAAGCAAGTGGGGAGTATTCCATCACACTAATAAACTCTACCATGGCCCTCGAGGAAACATGTACAGCGTTGAACCTGACCCTGGTGTCACCCTATGGATTTCTGACAGGTAACATGAGCCTGGGGTGGAGGGGTAGAAGATGAGTCAACAGAAGGAGCTTTATGCCAAAGAAGGACACATCCCACTGCAGGGAAAATACATCATGTACATTTGTAAGGTAAGTGCATGCTGACTGCTCTCAATGTTAAGGACTTCTCCTGTTTCTTCTGCTCCCCACACAGGGTCATTTCAAGCATGACTGCTGGGTCAATCCACAGCCGGGAGTGACCGTCACTGCAGCTGCAATGTAATGAAAGTGCAGAGAAATGGGAGAGGAGTAGATGTGCGAGCATGTTGAACAAACTGCAGCAGAAACCAAGCTGGCTCCACACAGAGGTCACTGCTGAAGGGCCTCTCAGGATGTGTCAGAGACTCATGAGGTTCATAATCTTTCATCCTTGATCCTCTTTCATCTCTCCAGATGACAGATGTTCTCGATCAGGACCCCTCAAATTATTTCAAGCAAGTAGCCTAGACCCTAACTTTTTCTTATTTTAAAGGCAAATGTAAACTTCCCAATGCAGTGCAACTTGTCAAACTACTTGACATTAAGCAAAACATAACTTATTTAAACAGTGCAGTTAAAATACAACCAAAGAAAGAGGAATTTAGAATAACAACTCTACCTGGAAAACTTAACAGATTAATACATACAGCAACGATTACAAATTTACTGTTCCAATGTAATAACATCGCATCAACACAACCCTTGGCAAAAAAAAGGAAAAATTCAGATGCTAACATGCAGTTCTCCAATCCACGAGGAAAAAAGTCAAGAGAAACTTCAGGCAAAATAGCAGCTAGGAGACATTCACTGAAGCTTTCAACTCTTCTGAGATCCCAATAGCTTATGCTTATGGCTAAACCTAAAAACTAAAAAACGACTAGAAAGCCTGGTCTGACAGAGCTGGCCACTTCCAGACATTGTTCCAACTTTAAAAAAAAGCCCAAGGTCTTATAGCCTGTTTCCTTTCTTAGCGACAACTCTGCCTTACAATCTCTTTTCAAAAAATCCAGGGAAGAAAACAACCTGTTGAAAGCCACAGCATCGTCATGAGGCGGCCCAATTTCTCCACAGACTGAGAATGTCACTGACTGCAAGATTACTGATGCTCAACGCTCAAGCAATTGCTTTTTGCTCCGAGAGGCAAATGCAGCTTCTGTTTGTTTGATTTCTGTTCACCTTTGGTGATTACAAAGAAGTCATCTATCTTTTGAAGCATTTGAAGGCTCTTCTGTAATGGACATGTATCACTGATCAGATAAGTTGCTGGACTACAGTGGGCAGTGCAGCATTGACTTAAAGAGGCTTATAAGATGGATGTGGCTAAGTACCAGAGAGTTGTGCGGCCTGACACTTAAGCAACCATACCTGTAGGAATGTGCAGTGGCCTGTGCAAGGAAGTGTCAGCAGTTCTAGCTTCAAACAAGACAGCGGTCATGGTGGGGGGGGGGGTGATGCCAGGTAGTTAATAAGGCGAAATGAGAGGCAATAGCATGAAAAACCTGCTGGACCTCACAGAGAGAAACCTTCCAAACAGCTTGATGAAATCAACACTTTTCTGAAGTATGGCAAAATTCAGCCCCGGATTTCTTAATTAGGCAGAATTTAAATCAGGAATGCAAAGTTAATTCCAGCAAGTTTGTACCAGTTATGGGATGCAAACGCATGCAGATACGCCCCTCACCACCTCATAGTGAGATTTTTTTCAAACCATAGAAACCCTATAGTGTGGAAACAGGCCCTTCGGCCCAACAAGTCCACACCAACCCTCAGAGCATCCCGCCCAGACCCACCCCCCGTGATCCACTTAATCTACACCTCCCTGAACACTATGGGCAATTTAGCATGGCCAATACACCTACCCTTCACATCTTTGGACTGTGGGAAGAAACCGGAGCACCCGGAGGAAACCCGCACAGACACAGGGAAAACGTGCAAACTCCACACAGACAGTCACTCGAAGGTGGAATCAAACCCAGGTCCCTGGCACTGCGAGGCCACAGTGCTAACCACTGAGCCACCGTGCTGCCCCATCATCTGAAGGGGGAGAGCTTAATGATTAATGTTTTTCTCAATGGTATGAATCTGATGGTTGACCACTCATCTGCCATTCTTCTCACCAAGGTGGGGAGTGGGAAATCCAGCTCCCCCACATCCCCAGCAATACCATATGGGTACACTGTCAGCAGCAGTGCATATGGAGAGCAGGGTTGATACATGTCTAGAAGCACAAGCTCTTTAACTGCTTCTCCCTACGCTGCATAGTGGAAATCTTCAATAGTTTTAACTGGGGAAAGACACGGAATGAAAGTCAAGAACTTCCTTAGGTTGGGTGAATGAATTTCCTTTTGAAGTACAGGAAGTGAGCTGCTGGCACAAGCCTCCCCAATTTCTTTTATACAATAACGGTGTATACATTTGGTCCCCCTATTTGAAAAAATACGTAAGCAGTTCAAAGAAGGTTCATTTGGCTCAGTCCCAAGATGAAGCTCTTATGAATAGAGGCTAAAAAGGTTAGGCCAATATGCATTGAAGTTTAGAAAAGTGAGATGATCGGATCAAAAGACATAGTATCGAGAGGATGGATAAGGTGGATACCAGACAAATATTTCCTTTTGAGGGAAGATTTAAACAAGACAACACAGTTTAAGAACCAGGGGTCTCCCTTTTAAGGCAGTCCTAACAATATTTTTTTTTCTCTCAAAATGTTGTTAAAAGTGTGGGATTCTCTTCCTCAGCAGAATGTTGGGTTTTTCAATTTATTCAAGGCTGAATGAGATAGATTCTGGAGTCAAGGCTTATGGATAACAGGCAGAAACATGGAGCTTAGACCACAACCAGATTAGACACAATTCTACCAGATGGTGGAGGAGGCACGAAGGGCCAAATGGCCCATTCCCTCTCCCAAGACCTGTACTCCTAACCACTGGTTTATCCAACAATTCAGCCAATAAGTTAGTACGTAGCAGTGCAATTCATAAAATAGTAATGAATACACAAAGATAAAAATTAAGACAACTGTAAACATAAAAATTGCATAATATTCACAGGACAGATGTATTTGTTAATGGAATAACTGAGACTAATTATTTACAAGCTTCTGCTAATGGTCCGCATGAGGAGTTATACAATCCCTTAGTTTTGATGCTTAGCCCAAAGATACACCATATAAACCCATTCTATACTGGGCACAAGTAATATCTACACAGATCAGTACCTAAAGGAAGCACAAAACAATCTGCCCACAGGAAGTCAGCCATGTGCCTAAGGAATGATATTTAATGAAAGGTAGAAGTAGAAGGAAACAGAAGACAGCATCATGTAACTGGAGGATTTGATCCTTTCTTTCAACCTGGGCATTTTTTAAAATAAAAACATGTATGTGCTATATAGATTTTATAAAAAAATTCAGCACAATAATATTTCTACCCAATCTGAACACTTGTTACCAGTTGATAGCTCGTCTGCCTGTGGACAGGAACAGCAATGGGAAAGCAAACATTTTAAGGAATAGTTACAGTGACGGCATATGCATGTATCGACAGATTGATACTTCCTGATATCAAAATCCTACCTGTTGTACAGATCAATATGGTATTCATCAAACAAAACAGCATAGGTCTTTAGAAAAATGATGTTATAAACCACACAGGCAATAATTAGTAGGAGTGCTTTCAGTTCAAAGCTCACTCTGAGGAAGACTGAGCAGGTGAAGAGTCCCAGAATACAACAGCATACATAATACTGCCAAAAACAAATGTTAAAAAACAATTAGAACGCAAACAGCCGTGCTCTGTTAACTTCTCATGAAATAATTAATCAACATTTTGGATAATGCTCAAAACGAAATGAATATTAAGTGGCATAACAATGTAGCCATTCCATTACTGGCATTTGTTCTGTACTGCTACTGTAGATGGCAACAATAATTAGTTACTCGCACACTTATAGAGCAGAAAGTTAAGAATACCACTGATCTCCCTCATCCAGTCTCAGTTTTTCTTGCCTTGTCAATATGCATGATTGTTCCCAGTTCCATTGCCCTTCATCACCCAGTTATATAGCACAGATGTCCTCACAGACCTGACAGATCCCCTAGGTTTGAAAATTGAAACACACAAAATTTTGCCTCCATTATTCAGTGCACTTAAGGTAGGGATCTTAAGCATCTTAAGTGTACCCTTTCTAGGCAATATTCCTGCTGTGATGGGTATGGAGGTTGGGTTTTGAGGCAAAGAGAATATGGGCATTGAATCAGGTCCACAAACAAGGACGCAACAAAGTCATACACAGCCCCATTACTATGGCCTTTTATACTGAACTGGCTGGACAATACAGCCCATGAGTTGTTGATTTCTGACCTTCCACTTGAAGCTTTTGGGAATGATCAGCTGTCACTCTCACATTTCTCTCTACTTCCATCATCTTTAGCCTACAATCTGCACGCTCACAGGAAACTGCTTATGCGGCTACATTTAAAAACAGAATGGTCTTGGGTCTACCTTTAAACTACCCAAATCCAATTCAATTCTGCATTTCTGCACATCCTGACTCTAACTTATAAAAACCTGGCTCTTCTAAATCTAACTTCAACAGAAATGTACAGCACAGCATCCCTAAAATGATGTTATCGACGACAGTAGATTCAGGGCAAACGAGGGCCTGTCCCCATTTTATGGCATAGATGCTGTATGGTAAATGTAAATATCCACTTATGGAGGATTGAGTGAGTGGGTGGATGGATGAGAGGGTGAGTGAATGTATAGGTGGGTGAGGTGAAAGTGTGGGGAACAGGGGTAGGTACTTGGGAAGTAGTGGTTTGGTAGGTAAAAGGTTAAGCTGTTAACAGGAACCTGAATGAGTGAGTTGCCTGAGTCAGTAATTGGTGGAGGGGTGGGGGGTTTGGAGGGGAGGAATAGGCTGGTCTGGTTAGAATGGTGGGGAGAAGGAGATTCAGCTGGAGAGGAGGGGGGGGTGACCAGTTCAGCGGCTAGTTCAGTGAGGGGAGGGGGGGGTGACCAGTTCAGCGGCTAGTTCAGTGAGGGATGGAGAGAAGTCATTTTGCTGGGAGTGTAGAAATGCTTAGTTGGAAAGGTCAGGTCAGCGAGGTGGGCCGGAGTGTTGTCTAGGAACTCGGGGGATAGGACAGGTTGGGTCAGGTGTCTAGCTGTATTGTCAGTAGCGATCAGGTTGAGTTGGATGTGTTACCAGGGGTTCCAGGTCTGGGTCAGGATGGCCTGAGAGATTGCGTCGAGTTGTTGTGGGATCAGGGGCCTAGTCAGGGGGTCAGGATGTGTTAGAGATCATGGTCAGTGCTGAAGTTACCGATGAATTAGACTGGGTTTTAATCTGTTTGATATATCCTGGGTAATTACTAAGTCAGTACATCAGAACTGTCCCAACTTTTACTTCAAAGTCAGAGACATCCATAGAGATTCCCAGGAAGCTGGGGAACTGCCCTCTGGCAATTTCCATGGAGAGTCTCATATGCAGACTACCACAAAGTCCTGACGCAAATATTCACCCATACATCCAGCTTCCCATGACCGTTAGCTAGAAAATTACATTGTGAAGTGGACTTAATAACCCTGTTTTTTAGGCTCTGCTCCAAATTGTTAATAAATTTAAGTAGGGGAGGGTCAACAGTTCTGGAGCCTGAGGATCCCAATCATCAAGCAGACTTCATTGAGAATACACCCATATGCTATAGCACATTAACCTATTTATTATTCCCCTTACACTAATTTTTACACTTCTGGTGTGAAACTGGCATTCACTTGCAAAGCCAAAAGGGGCAAGCAAATAATTGGCTGCCTATTTCACATTGTGCAGCATTTCCTTTTCCATTACCTTCAGAAGCCTGCATTGCACTTTTGGAAGAGACCAATTTTACACCACGGGTCTTAGATTTGACACACAGCTTCTCAAGATACTTCATGACATTCTTTTTTGGAAATGTGTGCAGATATCAGATGTCTAAAAGCAATCACTTCCGTGATTTCTTCAATACATTGACTAGGTTTGACCCACTGTTGGGTAAACTCCATTAAGAAGAAATGTTCTAAGCCTTCATTAGTCATCATACTTTACATTAGTTTCTCCACCAGTGCGTAAACACACACTCAGATAGTTCCCAGATAGTTATTTTAATTATTTTATGATTAGGGCACCACATGCACCTTCCACCAATGTGAAAGTATGTGCTATCTCCATTTCCTATAGGACCCCACACAATAAAAATTTAAAAAGCTCCTAATGCTTTTACAACTTCAAGTCAGCTTTATGTTAACCATGTAAGCAACCCAAACCAAGGGACCAATTCGATCTTATCACGGTTAACAAAAACATCTAGATCGGGGAAACACGCTTGGGGACCGCTTTGCAGAACACCTACCCTCGGTTCGCAATAAACAACTGAACCTCCCAGTCGCGAACTATTTCAACTCCCCCTCCCATTCCTTAGATGACATGTCCATCCTGGGCCTCCTGCAGTGCCACCTGAAGGCTGCAGGCACAGCAACTTGTATTCCGCTTGGGAACCCTGCAGCCCAATGGTATCAATGTGGATTTCACTTCAAAATCTCCCCTCCCCCCACTGTATCCCAAAACCAGCCCCGCTCATCCCCGCCTCCCTAACCTGTCTTTCCTCTCACCTATCCCCTCCTCCCACCTTAAGCCACACTCTTATTTCTTACCTACTAACCTCATCCCGCCCCCTTGACCTGTCCCTCCTCCCCGGACTGACCTATCCCCTCCCTACCGTCCCACCTACACTCACCTCTACTGGCTCCATCCCCGCCTCTTTAACTTGTCTGTCTCCTCTAGCAATCTTCGATCCGCCTCCCCCCCTCTCCTTATTTATTTCAGAACCGTCTTCCCCTCCCCCATTTCTGATAAAGGGTCTAGGCCCGAAACGTCAGTTTTTGTGCTCCTAAGATGCTGCTCGGCCTGCTGTATTCATCCAGCTCTACACTTTATTATCTCGGATTCTCCAGCATCTGCAGATCCTATTATGTCTAAAATACCTGTCCAACTCTTTTGTCAAAGCCTTGTTTCCTGAGTAGATATAAATATTTATAAAAAGAAGTCTGCAAGTAGAGACAATAAAGTGTAACTTTAGAATGGTAACTGAGTTACTTCAGGATAGCACAGGCTGTTTGTATTTTGATGACTTCATCTCAAGGTTTGATCTTGATTTCAACAGCCCTCCAAAATGCAATGGCTTGAGAGTGAAATATATCGTCAGGAAATAAAATCTAATCTACAGCAATCTTTCTCTCTTTCTGCTTACTGCGAAAACCATTTTTTTTTCCACAACAGTAAGTGTTTGACACACATTATTTAATGCAGCCATTAATTTATTGTGAAGCACAAATGATGTTTTAAAAATATTACCATCATCATTTAAAAACACTACTTGCTGAGGCAAATGTACTTGCAAGAAAGAATCAAGACAGTAATATCCATCTCTACTCACAGGAAGGCAGCTATTATTTTTCATTAAGGTACTTGTCGCATTGCACATTGTTTCATTGGCACCTTGTAGGGTGTGCTAAAAAGAAAACAGCTGTGTTAAATATTGCACAAAATTTTCACTGACACACCATTCCTAAATATGGTCAGAAATATTGTTTAAACTGGTGTGAGAGATTTGCAGTCCATGGGCCATCAGCAATGGTGAAACTATGTTCTCAGCTCATATGTGTCTGCACTAGACCGAGAACATTGACACATCTTTTAATAAGGTCAGAAGTCACACCACACCAGAAGGGTGTAGGCCCGAAAGGTCGGCTTTTGTGCTCCTGAGATGCTGCTTGGCCTGCTGTGTTCATCCAGCTCCACACTTTGTTATCTTGGATTCGCCAGCGTCTGCAGTTCCTATTATCTCTGATCCCAGCTTATAGTCCAACAGGTGTATTTGAATTCACAAGCTTTCTGAGCACTGCTCCTTTGTCAGGTGACGGAGGAGCAGGACTCTGAAAGATTGCCATTTCATATAAGCATGTTGGTGTCATGTGACTTCTGACCTTGTCCATCCCAATCCAATACCAGCACCTCCACATCACACCTTAGGTATGTGAGACACAAGGCTTTATGGTATGTAACAGCTCTCTGAAGCTTTTCAGAACAATTAAATACTTGGATGAAAAACTAAAAAGTACAGACTTCAAGTTTGAAAAACAAGATTACATCAGCAGATTCACCTCCAGCTTTAATTTGGTGTTCAGCAGAAACTGGTTTGTCAATGACCCACAGTACATAGCCCAAGCAAATACAGAGAGGTGAAATATTGCCATGATTGGGTAAAAATGTTAAAACACACCTTCCAGGGGTGCTACTTCTAAGCCGGTATTAATTGGAAAATGGACTGACCTCTAGGAACATAATGTAAGCACCATCACCTCCAAAGCACATCCTATATTGGATATCTGCTTTCGTTCCTTTATCTTCAGTCATTAACATTTTTGGAATTCATATCTAAAACTATTGTAAAAGTGTTACCAACAGATCAAGAAATCCCCAAGGCCACTACCTTTTCAAGACAGACAATTGGCATCAATGTCAACTCACTAACATCATCCACAACCTGAGAACAAAACAAGCTTCTAACAGAAAATCCTCCGTTCAGAATTTCATTCTCAAATTGTCAGAAAGCAGACGTGTGTAAAAAGAACATTTAAATATGCCAAAACTACAATTACTACAAATGTGACCCATTTTGGTTCCCACTTTCCTTACTTCACTTCAAATGCCACATGTACACAAAACCTTTGCCAACTTCATAATCCACAGAGATTACATCACAGAGTCCAAGAAAAGTTACAATTCAAAAAGATGCCAGTCAGTCAGATCTCTGCCAGTTATTCTGATTACGCTCATCAGAACTTGGTCCATATCTTTATAGTTACAGTGCTTCAGGTGCAGATCAAGCTTCCTTTCAAAGAGTTAAATGGTTCCACCTCAACCACCAAATTTAACAGTGAACTCCAGAGGCCCACCACCCTTTGGGTGCAAAAGATTTTCCTCATGTCTCCTCTAATCCATTTGCCAATCACCCTTAACTCTGTAACTCCCAGTCATAATCTCCCTGCTGGAAAAACTGGTCTTCCCTGTCTACTTCATCCAAACCATTCAATATTTTGTCCATCTCAATTAAATCACCCATTAAGGTCCTCTGTTCTGATGAACACAACCTCAGTATATCCATTGGTTTCTTAACAGCCCTAGCAACATTCTTATAAATCTCCTCTATACGCTCCCTAGAGCAATTATATCCCGTAATTATATAATCATAAATGCACAGAAAAGCCCAATGGTGCCCACACCCACGCTATATATGGTTCCAGCATTGCATCCCTACTCTCCTATTCAATACCTTGCCCAAAGAAATACAGTATAATTGAAAGGGTCAAAAATCTTGCAGCACACCACCAAGGGTCCCCAAGGTGGCAGGACAGGTAGGTAAGGTGGTAGGGAAAGCATCTCCTGTGCCTCCTCTACCACCTCATCTACCTGTCCTGCCACCGTGGGACCCTTGGTCGTGTGCTCCAAGATTTTTGACCATGCTCAATACCCTCTCAATTATACTGTATTTGCTTGTTTTGTTTGCTCTCCCCAAATGCATATCTTCGTACTTCTCTGAATTGAATTCCATATGAAACTTTCCGCCCATTCAACCAGGCCATTGGTATCTTCCTGCAGTCGTCAGTCATCCTCTTTACTGTCAATTATTCAGCAAAGTTTTGTGTCTTCTGCAAATTTCCCAATTATGCTTAGCACATTTAAGTCCAAGTCATTAGTAAAAATCAAAATTGCAAAGAGCAAGGATCCTAAAACTGATCCCTGTGTAAGACCACTGTATGCCACTTAGCATTCACTAAAACATCCCTCGACTTTTACCCTTCATTTTCTGCCATAGAGCTAATTTTGGATTTAGCTTGTCACATTCCCCTGTATCCCCTGCCATGAGATTTTATCAAATAAATGTGTTCCTAAAATCCATGTAGACAACACCACCTACACTACCCTCATCAATCCTCCTTACTACTTCCTCAAAGATTCAATCAAGTTAGTTGGATACGACCTCCCACTTAAAAAAAAACCCTGCATGGACAATCCCTGATTAATCCAGGCCTCTCCAAGAAACACTTAATCCTACATTACAATACTAATCCGAGTAATTTGCACCATTGCGATCAGCTGACTGGCCTATAATTATTTGGGTTCTTCTTACACACTGAGTTACTGTGTCATGTTTGCAAACCCCCAAACTTCATCTGTATCTGGATATATTTGTCCTGGTTATACTGTGATTACTCACCAAGTTCAAAATTGCCATGACCAATACACCACCTATGACAATAAGAATCAGTGGCAACCGCACAATTGGTTTCTTTGTTACAGTTTCAGAGATGGCAACGAAGAAGTTAGACGTTGAACTGTTCACCCAGCACTGTGTGTAAAATAGAAAAAAAAGACGTTTGTTGAAACTTTGTTACATTTTCTTTTGGAAATTGCTAATGCAAACTTTTCACTACGGCTCAAATAATAAAATCAAAATAACTAATGGCAAAGTATTTCCAACATATGTCTAGAGTTTAATTGTTTAAGCATCACATATAGGGACATTGATTTCTCTAAGTTTATATTTGGGGAAATATATGAATGAATCCTGGTTAAAATGAGTAAAAATTGTGCTCCAGGCTTTAAGAAAATGAGGGAACTGTGCTGATGGTTGTTAGGGTGATGTAAAATATGATCTAAATTACAATTTAATATCAACTGTTATGAATTGAAATAGTATTTAAAAAGGAGCTAAAAACATTGCCTTAAAATGGTGACAGGCATCACCTGATCATAAGAGGTCCAAGTTTCAACACATCTTAGACAACAAACCAGCTGAATTCAAATGAAGTGATAATGGGAACTGCAGATGCTGGAGAATCCAAGATAATGAAATGTGAGGCTGGATGAACACAGCAGGCCCAGCAGCATCTCAGGAGCACAAAAGCTGACGTTTCGGGCCTTTCGGGCCTCCTTGACCTGTCCGTCTTCCCTGGACTGACCTATCCCCTCCCTACCTCCCCACCTATACTCTCCTCTCCACCTATCTTCTCTCCATCTTCAGTCCGCCTCCCTCTCTCTCCCTATTTATTCCAGAACCCTCACCCCATCCCCCTCTCTGATGAAGGGTCTAGGCCCGAAACATCAGCTTTTGTGCTCCTGAGATGCTGCTGGGCCTGCTGTGTTCATCCAGCTTCACATTTCATTATCTTGAGTTCAAATAAACATTTTTTAACCAAAGACGAGGAATCCAGTCAGTCTCTACCAGAGGCAAGTGGAAAAAAAAACCCATACTTTTATTATCCAAATTGATGAGGGTATTCACAAGTTGGAGAAGAAAACAATATCTGCAATTATCAAACTCGGAGGCAAATGAACTCATACAGGAAAATGCAAACAAGCTGGTGCCTAAGCAAAGAAAGGAAAGAAACTGAGGATACCAACTCAAAAGGCTGGGAAACTCTGTGTCTCTCGAAAAGAAAACTGGTGATAAGACAAATTAAAATGAAATATAACATCAGGAACTCGAAGAATGGCTGTAATATTTGCTACTGTTGATGATTCAAAAACCCAAAGAAATGACCAGGGTTTCAAGTTAATACTTATCACCTCAAGGACGCCCTGAGGCAACTAAACTGTATACTCCTTTCATTTTCCCTTTGGACATTTTATCTTTGTTCTTGTGTGCATGTTTGATAGCATGCTTTTATTGTTTGTCTTGGGGTAAACACATAATAAAAGTACTCATGCTTTCATTCAAGAAAACCTTGTAATTGGCTATAGCAGAAATTAACTAACTGCTTTTCAATCAGAGAGACATACAGCCCCATGCTAAAAATAAACATTTTTGGTAGCTAACCAAGGACCCTGAAAAGGAGGGAGCTGACTCACCCTAGTCACCTGTTCATAATATCATATAATTACAGATCCATATTAATTCTTTCACACAAGGCCATAAAAACCCATAAGGAGTTTGTAGTTTAATGATAAAACGTGAAGTATCAAAATCAAGCAGTAATGATACGCCAACATAAAATCTGGATCAGATTTTAGGTATATTACAGTTTGTAATATCAGACTCCGCACTATTTGAGAAAGTCCAATGCAGAATCACTTTGAGGTTCCAATGAAAAAATACAAAGGGACTTGACAAATTAGAAATATTTGTTCCTGTAGTGAGAACACAGTGAAGCAGCTACTCAGGCTAAACAACCTCTCTCCGTGTCATAGGATTAGATATTTTACATCCCCACTCCTCACCACGGACCATGTTTTCAACAGGGTGGTGACAAACAAAATACGAGAGGTGAGTAGCCCACTACCTTCCACTCTCCCGACAAACGGCCAGTCTGGCCTAGACCCAGGAATTAGAAGGGAACCCACTCCAGCCCTTGTAAAATTCAGTCTATAATTTGGAGGGCAGCAGACATATAGAATTCACTAGGTGTTAGTACTGCATGTAGTGTTAAAAGATTTTAAACTAAAGCTATAAAGAAACAAGAATGAGAAATTTAGTAGCCTGAAATTTAGATAAGAAATAAACAATGCTTTTATTTAACTCACCTTTAGATGAGCAGCAAAACAAACGAAGAGAATGATTAGAAGAATAATTGCAGCAATTCCAAATGAGATTCCCAGTAGAAGTTTGCTATTGAGAAAAACATAGTTGGTTGGAGGTGCAGTCAAATAACAGAATATTTTACATTTAAAAATGATTAAAATTCAGAGGCACAGTACTTACCATGGCATTACAAGCATTTGGATCACAAAGATGCAAATGAATATCAAAATGGCACAACCAACATAATACTTCAAGGAAGGAAGACAGACTGAACGATACTGGAAGAGAAAAAGGAGACTTTGCAGGGAATTATACTTCCTTTTGGACAACATACTGAATCAAAGGAGAGTCATTTCACAACAATTTCCACATTGCACTTTGAAACGGGATTTCTCCAATCGATTCAAAGTTAAGAAATCAGCTGCGAGAATATGTCATCATAAAGGAAGATCTAAGGAGTGACTGAAAAGCACTGTTCTGGAGGAGACTATTTACAGATAAGATGTAACAAAGTCGAAGGATTTGCAAAGAGAACTCAAAGAATAAACAGGATTTGAGCTGTATTTGTACAAAATAGTTTTCATTCAAGTTGAAAACTTCTTGTCAAAATTTCAGAATCCCTTAATTCTGCAAGGATCCGCTTTCATTGAATGTTATTTTGTTACCTAAATGTCCTCTATTTTCATGCATCTCCATTTAAATCTGAGATAATCCTGTTTCCTGAAGAATTACAATGAACTTGAGTAAAACAGCGCATACAATGCTTCATAGATTCTATAAAATTTATATTTACTACAGAGTATCCTGGCTTTCACAGTGAAGTGAGAACATGCTTTCTGAGTTTAGGACGGAGCAACGAGTCAAAGAATAACCATGAGCACTGAGGAAGTGTTTCATGTAATGATTTTCTGCAACATCAATTTTGTTTTGGTTTTGTGGTAATGTTACAGAATAAAATCAAGCCTGATGTTTTAATCTCACTTTGACTTTGCAGCGCCACAGTGCATAAACTGAAACAAATCCAAATGCTAGCAAGAGATAGATTTTAGGAAGACAGCCCTCAAACATGGATTTCTCAGACTGTGTGTATACATATGAGACTACTTACTTGTTTTTCTAATCCTTTTTCATTGAAAGACAGCAACGTACGAGAAAAGACATCACATTTTACCCACTGCCTGTGAAAGGAAAAATGTTGCAAGCATAAGCCAAACACAATAGATGGCAACATAAATAAAGAAATTGCTGGAAAAGTTCTGTAAGTCTGGCAGCATCTGTGGAGAGAAACCAGAGTTAGCATTTCAGGTCGATTGACCCTTCCTCAGGCTTTAACGAAGGCATTTCTGCTTGCATGCTGTACATTGAAACGTCCTGTGACACGAAAAATAAATGTGGTCCCTTGCCAAGCTGGTGGCTCATCACTTATTACTGATGGTTTCGACACAAAACTAACTGATTATGGATTACAAAGTGTGGACCTGAATGAACACAGTAGGCTAAAAATTTCTGAATAAGGGTCTAGGCCGAAACGTCAGCCTTCCTGCTCCTCTGATGCTGCTTGGCCTGCTGTGTTCATCCAGCTCTACACCTTGTTTTCTCAGATTCTCCAGCTTCTGCAGTTCCTACTATCTCTGATTATGGATTAGATTCTCCGACCATTTGCAGCAAATTCTTAGCAAGGACAGCCCTTCCTAGTGCAGACCTTTACAGTTGGGCTGTCTAGCAGATTCACACACTGTTGGCAAAAGTGCCTTCTCCTGCAATATTCATAACTATCATGTTCACAGTTCCACTTATGTCTCTAAGTTCATTATTAGCAATTGAGAAATTCTGCCAGTGTTCCATGCCCAGTCCCTGTCCACTGTTAGCTCACCTCATTCAGAAATTACTTCCTTGCATTTACTTTGAATTATTTTTGACTGAATTATGCAGGCTGCAAAATCTACAAATTGTAAGATGAAGAGATAATGCTGGAGTCTGAGATAACATAGTGTGGAGCTGAAGGAACACTGCAGGCCAGGCAGCGGCGCTTTTCTGAAGAAGGGTCCTGGCCTGAAACATCAGCTTTCCTCTTCCTCTAATGCTGCCTGGCCTGCTGTGTTCCTCCAGCTCCACACTGTTACCTAAATTCTAACATTAGATTAAAATTAAAACATCTTTTTTCTTTGTTCCACGCCTATAAACACATAACCTTTACCTTGTTGAAATTCTGGCTAAATGCAGACTTATAATAGGCTGTGAGGGGGTTGTTTAGTATTTATTACAAATCCTACATTTATTACTTATGTCTCCTCTAAGCATATTGCATTCTTCATCCCTTATTCCTGTAATCTTTGCTAATCGATTTAACGTTTTGGAGGACAATGTGCAGGTTTTTTTTTGGCTTCTGTCTTCTAAATTGCTACCCTCTGATGTTGATAACCTGTCAATTAAAGAATTGTTACATTCCATTAAAGAAAAAACAGTAGGGTCACAATTGAGCAAATCATAATTTCATACATTTTCCAACTACAATAGCTTTGTTATTTCCCATAGAGCTTCATCTGCATTTTCTTCATTGATGATCAGCTTGATTACATTTATTTCATTGGGTACTACATCTATGCAAATAAAATGATTGATTATGGTTATTTTATATGAATCACTACCTGTTTTAAAGATTTCAATGTATTATCATCTCCAAACTGAATATCGGTGGGATTCTGAAATTACGTAATTTAATTTGCTTTATTTCCACTCAGATTCTAGGTGGCATTTTGACAAGTTTATTCCACAAACTGTGGACACGTATCTGCTGTCTGACACTGCACGACAGGAAGCTTCTGCCATCAATAGATTCCCCAGTGATCTAAAACTTTGTGTATTCAATAATAATGCCACATCTTTGATCCACGTTTCCATCTTCTTCCTATGAACCTTTGATTTTGTGTTTAGTTTAAAAAAAAAGTGTTTAGTTTAAAAAAAAACTCTATAGTTCACAGGACAATAACATGGTTCTGATTCCCCCAGCTAATGTTGCTACTGGACAAGTCAAATATTAAAATGAAATCTGGCTTGATAGTTTTTTTTGCAGCAGACTTTCACTGAAATATAAGCACAAAAAGGCTTAGGATTATTTCAACAACAAAACAGAGAATCTTTACAAGACAGTTATAAAAAACAAACCAAATCAAGTTAAATGTAGCAGTTTGGAGATTTCAAATCACATGGTTAAACAAAATCCTACATACTTGCCAACACCACCACTTTACAGTTATTCAAAATCCACAGAAATTTCTTCCCTATCAAATCTATAGTCTTGCCTTAATTGATTTTCTCAGTTTCCTGTGAGCTGTGAAGCCTTTTCTCTCGAATATTCACAACTGAGATTGTAAGTATCCCTAGACTTTTAATAATCCACAAAGCTCTGACCAAACACTCTGAGCCTGAAAGATTCACAAACTAAACTCACTCCCGAAGATAGTTTATTCCCTTAATTGCTCAGAACAATTTACTTTTTCTGAGGCAAGTATTCTTCTTTCTGACTTCAGACAGCTCTCCTTTGCACTGACTCAAAAGCTTTTCAATCTCTAGGTGTTTCTACGTTAAAATCAATCCTTGATCATTCTGAACCCTGAAGCTAATTTCATTCAATGTCTTCTCCTCCCCATGTATAAACAAACGTGCATTAACACCAGAGGAGATACATTCTGGTTCAACGTAATGGCTCCCGAAAGACTGATCTATTTAATTTTTAAACAACTTCATAAAAGTAAACCCTCCCATGCCATTGGTTTAAATTCTAAATTCTTTTTAAATAGGAAACTCATATGTACCATATACATTTCATTAGAGTACTTTGAAGCACATCTAAAACATCAATTGACCATGCTCTGTGCACTTCTGCAGATCAGTTGTTTTTGCAATTAATGAACAAATTCTCTTCCCTTCTCAAAATTGTCATGGTATTTTGGCATTTATTTCTCTCCTTTAAAATTATTCTTCTGTGCTCTAACTTGTATCTAGACAGTGTTGACAGCTTATAAAGAGTTTACCCGCAATTTTCTGTCATACAGCCCATTGCCCATTGCCATGTTGTGACAAGAGCGCTCTTGGAAAGGAAATTTTTTGAAGAAAAATGTGTCTCTGACATTGCCCTCAAGCTGTGCTTATCTTTCTGCAATTTAATTCCCATCAAAATGTCTACTAATTGTGGAAAGTAATACCATTGCTTCTTCACCAAAGTGGTAATTCTTCAGTTGTGAGCTCTGCTAAATGATAGCATGGGCTTATCTCCAAGGCATTTCAACTATGTTTGATTCTACTTTGAGCTCAATGACCTCAGACAATTGAGTATATCGCCTCGCAGACATGATAATATTTGCCTTTCTGGTTTTCACTCCCAAATTTGTTGAAATAATTCATTTCCGAAATCAATAACAGCATCTACCTGGAATTTAAAATGTCATCCTTCCTGGTGTTGGTCGTGTTGGTTAGCTCAGTTGGCTGAAAATGCAGAGTGATGCTAACGGCATAGCTTCACTTACTACACCGGCTAGATTACCGCAAACGCCCCACCTTCTCAATACTGCCCCAAGGCATGGTGACCCACAGGTAAAACTTACCACCAATTGTCTCTCTCTCGCTCGCACTTTCTTTCTCTAATGACAGAGCAATCCTATGGTCATCTGGGGCCACAGTGGCTTTACTGCACCATGCAAACAATTTTCATACTATGTAAAACTTAGACTGTACAAACAATACAAGGAAGAGCATTTTATTGTAAAGCTTCCAAAATAAAATAGGATGTTTGTTTCATTCTGGAATACCCTTTCTACATTCAAGTGGCTACTTACAAGTATCTCAATACCCTAACAGTTACTAAAATGCATTGTCAAAAGAGAGAAAATTTAAACGTTACATACCTGTATGAATTTATCCCATCAATTGTTGTTATCATTTTATCATGCAGTTCCTCTTCAAATCTTCTTTTTTGAGATTTGTTTCTAGAGAGTTAAATGGAGTTACTATATACAGTATATCACAGTTACAACCTGACAGTACCCAATTTCTCACAAGCACGCAAGGCCCTACACTCAGTTTTTTGAACTATAGGAGAACTACTTGTGCAAAGTTCTTTCAGTCAGCTTATAGCCACTTAGACTTAGAGAGTAATAATGCATGGAACCAGGCTCGTTGACCCAAACTGGGCTATGCTGACCATGGTGCCCACTCAGCTAGTTCTACTTGCCTGCATTTGGTCCATATCCCTCCAAACCCTTCTCATCCATGTACCTATCCCCATTTTTTTTTAAAATGTTGCTGTTCTACCTGCCTCAACCACTTTCTCTGGCAGCCTGTTCCATGTACATACCACTTTGTGTGTGAAGAAGTTGCCCCTCAGGTCCTCCTTAAATCTTTCCCCTCTCACCTTACACCTATGCCCACTCGTTTTCAATTCCCCATCCCTGTGAAAAAGACTACATGTATTCATCCTGTCTATGCTCCTCATTATTTTGTACACCTCAATATAGGTCAGCCCTCATTCTCCTACATTACAGGGAATAAAGTCCTATCCTGGCCTACCTCTCCCTGTAACTCAGGCCTATTAGTCCTGGCAACATCCAAATAGATCTTCTTCACAATTTCCAGTTTACTTTGTCTTTCCTATAACAGGGAGACCAAAGCTGTATATAATATTCCAAGGGCAGCTTCACTAATGGACTTATACAATTGTAACATAACGTCCCAACTCCTAAACTCAATGTCTTGACCAATGGAGGCCAGCATGTTAAATGCCTTCTTCACCACCCTGTCTACCTGTGGCACTGCTTTCAATGAACTATGTTGTTGTTCTCCGAGGTCCCTCTATTCCACAACACTCCTCAGGACCTTACCATTTACTGTATAAGTCCAACCTTGATTTGGCTTTCCAAAGTGCAACACTTCACACTTATCTGTATTGAATTGCATTTGCCAATCCTCAGCCCACTTCCCCATCTGATCAAGATCCCTCTGTAATTTTTGATAACCTTCTTCATTATTAATAATACCTCCAAATGTTGTATCATCCACAAACTTAATAATCATGCCTTGTACATTCACATCCAAATCAGTTATGTAAATAACAAATAATAAAAGTCCCAGCACCGACCCTGTGGCACACTACCAGTCACAGGGCTCCAGTCTAGGAAACAACTTTCAACTATCATCCTTCTGCTTCCTACCATTGAGCCAATTTTGAATCCAATTGACTAGCTCTCCCTGGATTCCATGTGACCTAACTTTCATTACTACCCTGCCAAGCAGGACCTTACCAAAGGCCTCATTAAAGTCCATATAAACAACATCCACTGCCCTACCCTCATCTATCCTCTTGTTTCCCCTCTTCAAAAAACTAAAAGATTTGTCAGACATGACTTCCCCTGCACAAATCCATGCAGACTATCCCTAATCTGATCTTGACTATCCAAATGTTGGTTGCTCCAGTCCCTCAGTATCCTCTCCAATAACTTGCCTATCGCTGATGTCAGGCTAGAGACAAAAAAACATAGATGCTGGAAGAACACAGCAAGCCAGGCAGCATCTGGAGGAAAGGAGCAGTCAACGTTTTGGGTATTGCCTGGCTTGCTGTGTTCTTCAAGCCTATTGATGTCAGGCTCACTGGGCTGTAGTTCCCTGGCTTGTCTTTGATGCCTTTCTTAAACAATGGAACAACATTATCCACGTTCCAGTCTGCTGGAATCTCACCAGAAGTTAAAGTTGAAGCAAGAATCTCTGCAAGGGTCTCTGCAATTTCTTCCCTAGCCTCCCACCATATCCAAAGATGGACGTGAACAGGCCCAGGGGATGTATCCACCTTAATGCAAACACCTCCTCTCTGGTCATGTGTCTGTGGTCTAAAACATCTCTATCTGTTTCCTTCATTTCCTCAGCATCCATGATTCTCTCCTCAGTAAACACTGTGGAGAAATGTTCATTAATAATCTCCCCCATCTCCCGTGGTTCCACACAAAGATGGCCGTGCAGTTCTTTAATGGACCTACTCTCTCTCTAACCACTCTGTTATGCTTAATATAGCTGTAGAAAATCTTGGGATTATCTTTAACCTGATCTGCCAGATCCACCTCACACACTCTTTTGCCTCTTATGATTTCCCTCTTAAGTATGCTCCAACACCTTTTATAGTCATCTAGGGATTCACTTGAGTCCGATAGCTTAAACCCAAAGTATACCACCTTCATTTACCTGATCAGAGGCTCGATATCCCTCATCAACCAGGATTTCCTAAACCTGCCAGCTTTTGCCTTCACCCTGGACTCTTGATATCACACTTCTAAAAGCCTCCTCTTTACCACCAGTTATGACAGAAGAATTTTAAAATGAAATAACTTTCAATTTTAAGAAAGTGCATTGACAGAACTGATTTGGCATTATATATTTATGTACACTGATGAAAGTCGCAAATATTCTCAAAACAAGCTATGGAAGATAAAACCAGACAGCAGAAACTTGTGTAGCAGTACCAGTTAGTGTAAAATCTCAATCACTGGCAAGAAATTCATTCTTTCAGTTATGCAGTGCTTTTCATGGTCAAATGACATCACAGAAGACTTTGTAGCCATTGAAGCATTTTGACAAGTTACTTCCTACGGTGTAGAATGTGCAGCGGCCAATTCTGCACAAAGCAAATTCAAACAAGCAACAATCTGATAATGACCAAGTAAACTGTACTCTTGTGATGCTGATTGAGGGATAAACATTGGCCAGGACACTGAATAAAACTCCTGTTCATCTTCAAAACAGTGCCATGGGATCTTTTACATTCACAGTTTAATACTTCATCTGAAAGACAGCATCTCCAACAGTCCAACATCAGAATGTCAGTCTCATCTTTTATCCACAAGTGCTTGAGTGAATCTGAGTCTGGAATCTTATGACTCAAAAGCAAAGATTGCTACGAATTGTTAGCCAACTATAACAACTGGCAATTTGCATCACTTTGTTAGATGTTATTAATTCATTTTTTTAAAAAATCCTGTTAATAGACTATACTTTATACTGTTAAAAGTTATAACAAGTAATAAAGCAATTAAAACAAAGATGTAATTGAAGTAGCTTGAAAATGAGTGCTTTACCGAAGCAATTGGTACAATGCAAGAACTAGGCATACTTATGTACAGAAAGCACGTCAGAAAATGATCAACTGAAGATAAATAAACATAAGGATTCCAGAACCATTCTGGAAACATATTTGTAAAAGGTGGCATTAAATAATGCTTGATAATTATGGGTCCCAACAAGCAATTTTACATAAGCAGCAACAACAAAGCAAACCAACTATGGTCAACTGAATTGATTATCAGACAGACCCAGTAAAATAGCTGTCCTCAGCTGTGAATTCAGTGAATCTGAATAGCTTACTCTGGCGATACTACTGAAGGTACAATACTCGTGCGAAATGTTAGTGGCATTAGTATAGCACTAAGGTTTGGCAGCAGCACCACTGCATTGTTTTAGCAAGAGGAGGGCAAATAAATTGCACTGAAGCTCCAATAACTACTGAACTAATCAAATTGTTAACCAAGGAGAGTAAAAGGCTGCAGGTACTCAACAGATTGGGTAGAACGAACAAGGAATTACTCGTTGACTTGCCAATTATAAAACATTTTCTCAGAACTGAAAGATAACATAGGTGAATTGTATGTGTAGAAGCATAAAATACTGGGAAAACAAATACACAGGAGAAAACTGCGATGTGTAGATAAAGCTCCCAGGTGGTCATAGGGCTTATCTCTCATTAGAGAGAGACAACTGGTGGTGTTTTAATATGAGGGTCAACATGTCTCAGGCAAGAGATTGAGAAGGAGTGTCCTTCACGGTAACCTCAGCCGATGTGACACTGTCCAGTGCTAGCCTGCTGGAGAGTTGGAGCAAGCTATGCAGAAGAGCCAATAGCAATGCAATGGAGTATGAAAGCACTGCTGTTCCTCGGGGCTCCACATCAGTTGGTCACTGCTTTAAAAAAAATTCCTAACTAACCTTTTATTGATAGTTCAGGATTTACTCAGGTCTCATGAGCAAGACAAGCCAAACGTTTCCCCTCCTCATTGCTGACTAATTTTAAAAAGGAAATAAGCCCATATTTTGCATAAGGCCTTAAACATGAGAAAATATAGACATGTGCGTACGTGGGAAGATGCATATGTGCCTGTTTTCCCTTGTCTGTTCTTTACGAAATGTTGTTCCTTCATAACATTTCAGTTCTGAACACAAGTTTGATAAGTGAAACCTCAAATTTCTTGCTTCTATTAGGTCTTACCTGCCTGGCAACAACATAGCTCAGCTAAGATTTGCTATTGCACTGTTTTGCTACCACTGTATACTTCTGACTGTAGAGGGAGCAGTGTGCATATCTAATTGAATGCACAAATAAAATGCATTTACCTCATTGTGCTGGGCAACAGTAAATGGAGAGCAAACATTATTGAACTTCAGTTTAATTAACACAATCTGCCAGTGGGCAATATGTGGAAATGCAAAGATAACAGGCGGACACGTCATACTCAAAACAGGGTGCCCCAAAGAACAATTCAGCAAGGTTTGGAGGAACCAAGCCGCAGGATAGTTTGTAGCTTTCTGATCCTTGTGACTCAGAGCATGGAAGTTACATGAAGCTATACTGGCCTCATTGCCAGGAGGCCTGTCAAACGCAACAGAGGACAGAAAGAGGGCAGCGGGGAAGGTGAAGGAATCATCCAACTAAGGCAAGAACACAGAGGCATCACCAACTGCTGAGGGGACCACTTAATTGTCCTCTACACCCCAGCTCTGGCAAGATTACTTGGAGGTGGGAACACCACAGGGAGGTAAACCAATGGGTTATTTTCTCAACTTGAACCCATGGGACACGGCCATTCATCTCACGGTCTCTCAGTAAAGATTCTTCACAGTGACTGATTAAGGAGATATAATGTTGTTTGGCCTGCTCCCAGGGTTCCCAACATCACAGTGGAGGTACCACATTAATTCTGAACATACAATCACTGAAAAATCCAGTGCAAATGCCCAAAGAAAGTCTGCAGGCAAGTGTACATGTAATGAAAAGTTGGAGCTGCCTGTTCGCCAATGACTGCAAAATCATCATTGCCCCACTGTGATCAGATAACTCTGTACATAGCAGGGATGAAGTGGAGGTATTTTTGGTATACAAGATAGATCACACCTCATGAAATCGTGATGTAAATCTTAGGAATTTTAACATTAACATTTTTAACAGGGAAACAGCAGATTTTGGTGCGGCAGCAAGCGATGAAGATTGCACATTGCCCTTGGAGTTGGGAACACAAATTATGTATTTGTTCCCACTTCCACTATTCTATCATCACAGACTAAGCCGGTGCAAGATTGCTCCTATCAGATCCAGCTTAACTGGAATGCAGTTTGAGGTTAAATAAACATCCAATAATAACCATCTCAGCTTTCAGTTCAAGAAATCATGCCCTAGCATGAGACAACAGTTTCAAGCCAAAATAAAGACAGCCCAAATAGGAGATTAATTGACAACTTTTGCTGAAGAGCAAAGCAACATTAGCTTGTCCGAGGGCTTTTAAATTACAACTGCATGAAAGCATGCAGCACATAAGCTGTACACAATTCTGTAGCTCTGTAGCTCTGCAGCTGATTGAAAACCCACCTATCTAACGTTCGATGAAGTCGGAGAGAATGCATGGGAATTTCCTGGACAGGAAAGAGAAATAAAAATTTGAGAATGTATTCATCAATTTCGAAAGCAAAACGTACATAGACTGCTTTTGTCTAGAGCATATTCCAGCCACTTACCTTCCTGATCTTTCCATTGGGTGCTGACATTTCACTGCTCATACCTTCCCGTTGCTGAAGATGTGCAAAAGGTTTCGCTGCACCCCACGACTCCAAATATCGTGTCATACGGACCGATGCCCTCATTTTCAGCCCATCATTACCTTGTCTTGGCTTTGGTAAATGCCGAGTCTTCAGGCTTTGTTGTTTGGTCTGTTAACAACATATCATTGTAATTCAATTTTAAGTACCAAAATTAAAGTATGAAAACAATGACAGCATTCAAAACGTTATATGCACTTTCGAACATGTAACAAATAAAGCCGCTGTACTCGTAACAGAGCATAAGGCACAAAGCAATTTTTAAAAATTTTCCAAGGGCTCTGCTTGAGATTTCCTCAAGAGCTACCCTTCTGATTTTCAGGGCCTCTTTCTTCATTTTTACTAAGTCGTTTATGAAGGGAAGGTCTCAAGCAGTAACGGTATCTTCTGTACTTGTTTCGGGTACTTGGACTCTCAGAAACAGAATTAGAAGAATTCATCAACATCCTCAATAGTTAGCTACTGCCCATTGAAGCTAAAGTCACAACACACAAGGAAAACATTAATTTCTCAGACACAGCATTTATATTGGCACAAGATATTAAAAATAAGTTAACGATCAATTCTTCTATCTAATAATGGATATCATCTCCTCCTCCCAATGCATCCTCCCTCCAATTTCCCAGCCCCTTGCAGCCTCGCTTCTCTCTTTCATTCCATTAAAGCATCCCCCTCTCTCCTACTCTGTGGATGCTTCCTTCTGTTTGTGATCTCCTCTGTAACCTTTCTCTCTCTTCCCCATGCAGGGTCTATCTCTCTCCAGCCACCTTTTCACTCTAGCCCCACCATATGCAGTCCAACTCCCTCTTCCCTTGCAGCATCCCTTTTGCTTCCTCCCATGCAGCCTCTCTCAACCTCCCCTTCCAGCCAGTCACTCTCTAAGCCACCCATTGCCCCATCCCAAAGCCATTCCCATAGTCTCCCCACCGTGCTTGCATTCTCCTCAGCTTCTAGCAAATAATTCCCCCTCACCCAGTCTCCCTGACCTGCAGATAGATAGCCACATTTTGGCATATATAATGCCCCCTCACATAAATTCAGGAAAAACTGTGGCCAGCTCCCGACCTCCAGTCTTCCATCCTCTCAACCTCCTCGCCTCAATGTCTGGCAGGTAGAACACTTGCAATTCCTTCAAAACTATACGTGCTTACCCGGCTTGTAGCTTCTCCAATCACAGGTTACTCCTTTTGTAAACCTCTCACTACAAGCGCAGGAAGGAACCCCCACGTGATTGGAACAGCAGCTCTGTACTGGTTCCTTCCATTCTAAAGATGGCTGGGTGACTTTTCCCTTTGTGGAAATTCCTGGGAGATTTAGGGAGACTTTGGGACAGATTCACCCACTAACCCCATGTATTTTGAAGCTGACTAGCATGCTTAGGGGGAGCAACATTGTCAAATATGTGGATTGTTTCTGAACTCTCCTTGGAATCAACAATCTGAGCAGATTGTAATTTTTCTCTCTCTCCTCCCCCCATTGGTTGCATTCAGTAGACAGAGAGCAAACAGCATTATATCCACTTAACTTTCCAGTTACTGCGACATGCAAGGACCAGGCTTCACACCAATATAACTCCTGTTAAACTGTAGGCGCATTTAATCATCTTAGCAAATTCTAACTTGCTAAACCATCAATGAAGTGCTTGTGCAGTTTTGCATGCTTTGACAATACAGTTATACTACAGCTACAACTTTCTGGCAAATAGTTGTGGTGTTAGTGGCAAACAGGCAGAACTTAGAGGAACAATCCTTCCGTACATCAGTGGTTAAGCGTACAGGCAGAACAGCTTTCCATCACCAACCAGTGCTCAAAACATAAATATTATAAAACACAGGGCTGCATTATTCAAACTGTCTAAACATTTAATCGGGCAGCCCCAAGTGAGCACACTACTTCTTTCAATATGGTCCCAACCAAAGCTATGCAAGACCAAACATTATTCTACAATGTCAGGTCTGACCTTGATGAAACGTATCCTGGGACTTTAATATCACTATAATTCAACTACCCACCAGCTCCAGTGTAAATGCAACCTTCAATGTTTGTTTTGCTGCCACTATTCTTTTAAATCACAGTTCAAATCCTGACCAACTTCATTTACAGATTTAGGCAATCAGCTCACATTTTAGATCAACATAGTAATAACTGTTTTAATCATTTTAGCCACTGTCGTCTTCTTCATAGTTGACTTTTATTTCTGCAGTATTTGTACTTAGCCATCATTACAAGCTACCTTTGCTTACGGATTGCACCATCTCCTGCTGTAGGCTTTCCCACTAACACTGCAATTGAATGCTGGTCGCCAGCTGTAAATGTAACTACAAATTATAGAACTACCTTTGAAATGGCTCTAGCTACAAATTAAAATCCTAGTCACAGTGGTACTGACATAATACATCTTCCCACATTAGCACGACATGTACCTTTGATAAACTGATTTTGTTCATTTTGGATTTACCGAGGTAATTGATGCTACTGCTCCAGAATTAAACACTTTCCATTTCAGGCACTCCCTGGTCATAAATGACACAGAGAGATGCATGTTAAAAGCTCCCTTTACACTATACCACAGATTTCCTCCACCTCAAGCTTACAACAGCAATATCCTAGTCTATCAGTGCAATATTCCACTTTTGAACTACTCCCAATGTTAGCTGTCATTTTGTGACACCTTGAAACATGGCTTCCGAACTAGGATCGGAAAGCAGATTTAGACTACCCAAATTTATTTAATACAGGATCTTTGTTGCTAGATGGATGAGGCTAGCCAGTCCAAGCTGTATTTGAGCTCAGGACCCAAAGCTGAAAGGAAAGCTTACAAAACCATCCCTCCTTCCACCCAATAACAGTAAGTCACAAACTACACAAAGTTCACTAACCTCCGAAGACAAATAATGCAACCAAACACTTGGCAAGATTTTGGGCTGTGTCTGATCAAAGCAATTTGGTGTATCGGACAATAGTGTTCTATAATACCCTTTTTTTTAGAATGGACATTGAGGAAAGCACATTGCACTGACCTGCAGATATACAGTTTTTAACAGATAAACTAGCTACCTGCAGCTTCTTCTACTATTATGGTTTAGGACTTTCACATGCGCCTTTTTTTAAAAAAAGATGACCATTGATGTATTCATTCTATCTGTATCTAAATCTGCCTGTGGTCGCTCCCAGATGGACAGGTTGGTGGCGACAGAGTGGCAACTGAGGTGTTCAAACCTGGGAAACTGTTACCAATCAGCTCAACAGTGATTTACTAGTTAGATTCACGCAGTGTGATTTACAATTTCCATATCCCATCCCCCTCAAAGGCCCACAAACCATGGGTTCAGTTAACTTCAACCCCAATCATACTTCTACTGCAAACACGACAGAATTCATCACTCAGCAAACATCCAAACCTTTGAGTGAGAAATTTAGAGTCAGAGATCTACTGCACAGAAAAAGGCCATCAGCTGTTGTGTCCATGCTGATCAAAAACAACCTTACCAGTCTAATACCAAATTTAACAGCAGAGAGAATGAAAATGGAGATGAAACTTCATTCCAGGTTGCCTTGAGTTCCTCTTTACTTGCTAATTACATATTTGTTTTTTTAAAATCCAAAATTCCAAACTCCTGGTTTGGGATTTCTTTTTATATCACAGAGGTGGGAATGAACTTAGTGGAACTGTTTCCACAAAGATTTAGTCAAGACATTACCGTTTAAAGGATTTTAACCAGAAAATCCAAACCTGTATTTATTTCACTTACACATCAAAAACAATGTGTAATATAGCTACACACAAGCATTTTGAGGCACAAATTCATTAAGTTAAATTTTCCATTGTACAGCCAAGCAGCCACAAGTTAGCTACTTCAATTCTCTGGATGATGTTTGTGTGTTCAATATCTAACCAAGACTGTCAAAAGCTGTGCAGATACCGCAAAGGTCAGTGCAGAAAAGAACATCCCACACACACTGACTTTATAAAAAGTACAGTACTGTCCTAAAACAGAAGCCAGTCTTCACCACCAGACTAATAATTCATAGTTTCAACTACTTCTTAAAGAAATATATATTTGTCACTCGTTCATCTGCACTGACATTGCTGAATACCAACAATTTGTACATCTTTTCTAGTAGAGAAAAGATATCAACAAAAAACAGTAAGTATAAAGTTATCAAAAATGCTTTCATTATGCTTTACTGATCAAAGTGAATACACAACTCCAAACTCAAATTTGGGAAGAGATATAAAGTACAGGCTTTGCACTCGGGTGGCTATCATAAGAATTTCCAAACTCAACGTCTGAATATTGAAGACACACTGCAAAACAGATAAAGGGGCTTGCTGAATTATTGAAGCTTACATGGACCTCATTCTCTGCTACATTTCAGGTATGTGCTGCATACCAATTAACTCAGCGTTCATAAACCTCATCAGCTCAAACACTTGGGACAGGTTTTTCATGCATCCACCTATGTCAGGACCTGATTCTGAAACTCCTGCCTCTATTCCCAGTGTGTGGAAATTCTATAGACCTGAGAGCACAGTGAAGATAGGAAGCCCACGCACAGCAATAATGACTTTGCCAACTTCATTGCAGGGATGGGCATTGTAGAGTTCACACTATTTCTCCAGTATTGGGCCCATTTTCTTGAGAGATGTGGTTCACAGTACTGTAGAAGTTCAGAACCATGATGGAAGATTAGTCCTTAACTGAGAATCTTTTGACAGATAAGATCATCAAAAAGTATGGAAACTTCATATGTTACAACTTAAAGGTGTGTATCAGTTAAAGATGTTTTTAATATTGATTGATGACAAGGGGTTGGCTTTTAAAAAGTAAGTGACCATTATAATGACCAGAATTAAGAATGTGTTCAGATGTGTTAGAAATTGTAGGCAACAAATAAAAAGTTCTTCTGCATTTAAGAGTTTCAAGATTCAGATCTTAATGTATTGACTTCCTTTGTGATTTAGTGTTTTCTTTGACAGAATATCCAATCATCTGTTCATCCATTTGAAGCAGTGGATCCGGTGGCTATCTTCCCCTATAATTCAAAATATTTTAATGTATTAATCTCTAAAGGCCTTGTTTTTTGACAGTGCTACGTTCTGGAAGCTGATTAGGAATGCTTGGCAGAGCTGCAGATCCCATAATACTTTCACTTCAGCAGGGGTTGTTAAACGGGCTGCAAACTTTGCTTTGGTTGACTGTTTCAAAGAATGAGGTTTCTCAAAGGAAATCTTGAACTGCTGATTGGTTATTTGGAAATTCTGTGTACATTTAATGGATGACATTAGACGGCTCAACAGTTCTGTATATAATGGACGCCAGGGTGAGTTGGCATGAAGGGTTTTCAAAGGAAATTCAAATGGGGAATGGAGGGATCATAGTGACTTCAGCCCTCACACATCTAACACCCATTACAGAACTAGGCCAATACCCAGTGAATAAAGGTCAGCCTTCCAGCCTGCCCGACTTAGCATCCTCCCATCTGTATCAGGAGGCAATGATCCCAAATCCAGGCCATCTCATCACTCAATGCTAGAAATAGCTTGGGTGGGTACAGGCAGGAAGGAGGCAAGATAATGACAAGTCTGACTCACAATTTCCAATTCAAAGATTAAAATTCAGGCCGTGGTGTTTATCTAACACCTCTCCCTACCCACTCAAAGACAAGAAATTTGCCAACCAATATCAAAATCTGAAATCACAATCATATTCGGGGCACTAACATCTCTACAGTACTTTATGATCCTCAACCTCATGAATTTCAAAGCTTCATCTGTGTTTCTCCCACTCATAAGGCTCATCATAACACCGCAGAAAACTTAAGTTACATCAAAATACATCAAAGACAGAGGGAGATGTTTAAAGAAAATTCACTCCTTCATATTACATGTTAATGTTGGTGAAAAATTGGACAACAGTGACATTATCATATTATTCATGTATAATCTAATGAGTCCATGGGTTAAGCTGAGAGAAGTGGAAGGATATAGATCAGGAAATTCCCATTTAATTTTTGGTACCTAGGTTAGACAGCATAAAAAGCAAGTAGCGAGATCCTGTACAAGAAATGATCCTAGACACATACAAACTACATTTATGGTCGGCCATTTCTCATTTGCTCTGAGAGATTCTTCAAATAGAAACAGTAATGTACAAGATAAGCTGAGTGGAATTTTCTTATTTTTACATTTAAGCTGACTCAGCGTTATTTACATAAAAACAAAGCAAAAATACTCATATTATTTAAAGAAAACACCTCAACATACAAAAAGATTAGATAGAGTCAAAAACCACTTACAGTGTTAACTCTGTTCTGTAGATGACCAGTGCAGAATATGTCAGTGGCAAATTTTCAAAGTAGTCCCCAAGATTTTCATTTTGGATTACTAATGTTTTTGTACATAACTGAATCAATTTTAAATACTGTAACGAACGCAACATTTGTTTACGGGTGAACTCTACATATCATTAACCTTAGATTAGTAAAACAAAGTAAGTAATTAAATTAGTATAAATAAATCACCCTTGGATCGATGACCAAATATGTTTTGAGCTTCAGTTCATTGAGGTAGGCATTTCTTTGGTGTCCATTTCCTTCTTCAACTTCGTAAGCTTTATGCAAGTGGTTCAGTGTAGCGTCTGTGATATGCACACGTCTAAACAAAACAATCAATAAATCTATTTTCATTTCAAAGCACACAAACTAACTGCTCATACCAATTTTGTTCTAGAAAATAAAATTACTTTATTTAACACATTTCAGAAATAAATGAAACAGTGGCTTATGAGCAACAAACATGTACTGTAACTGCTAGATTTCACCCTAAAGTGCTCATGAATTACGCCAGAGTTGTACTGATAATCTTTGCAAACCACCAGTTCTGAAAGCGTTTGTACTTGTATCACACTTGAAAACATCAATTGCCAAAATCTATTCTACTTTGGAGGAAAGTTACAAATGAAATCACTTTCAAAATACTGCAGCTCCTTCACTGCCAATAATTTTGAAGATAAGGCACAGACCATAAACATTTGAAATAGAGACTGGCGAAGGTTATTGTCAATGAATTAATTCATTCGATGAGATGTGACCAGCATTTATCGCCCATCAGAACGTGGTGGTGAGTTGCCTTCTTAGCCTGCAGCAATACAAGTGATGATGGCACTCCCACAGAGTTGTTAGAAAGAAGTTTTGCTTTCATGATAATCAAGGAATAGTGAAATGTTTCTAAGTCAAGGTAGTGAGAGACTTGAAAACAATGGAGTTCCTCTGTGCGAACTGGTCATACACCACTCCACAGTATTTAACTCGCACCCACATACAATCCCAAATTAAATCACTTCTCGTGAACTGACAAATTTCGTGAATGAATTTTGTTCATTTATGAATATTGTTGAAATTGTAGCTTGTGTCAGGGTCCAATTAAAGCAAAAACAAAATCTTACCCTGGCACTCCTCCAGATTCCATGTGATTAGCTAGGGTGACATCATGTGACCAAACATCATACTGCCACTTTCGAAGACCAATGACACCACACAGTACATTCCCAGAATGAACACCAACACGCATACTGATGTCGACTCCTGTTGCATCCCGAACTTGCCTTTACAGGATAAAAAGGCATATATAGCATTTCTAGTTGCTAAATCGAAATTATTGTACATGACCAGAAATGGAAGTTACATGAGAAGTTAGTCCTGCTAAAAGATTTACTCAAAAATCAACTGCAATTCTTTACACAGTGCATTCTTCCCCCATTGAAACATGGTTTATCTTTGGTTCATTTTTGCAAAAGTTGGTCGATATAAACAAGGAAAATTATAACAGCATAAGTGAGTAAAAATGTTGTTACCTGTATTGACTGTTTGCACCTATTTGGCAACAGATTAAGTCTGAAACCATTTGAGAGAAAAACGAACAGAATGGATTAGGAATCAATTCCAAAATTATCCATCCCTGCTCTGGCATTAATTTTACTGGTGAGAAGATCTGAATTTAATTTCAATTAAAAATTCTTTGGTCCTTAAATAAGGCTGGTGAAGTAGAAGGTACAAAATTATCTTGAGATTTTGCTTTCGTAGGCAGTAGGTTACCACACCATCCTCTGTGGAGGAGAAAACGAGTTAACGTTTCGGGTCCGGTGACCCTTCCTCGGAACTGTTCTGAGGAAGAGTCACCAGACCCGAAACGTTAACTCTGTTTTCTCTTCCACAGATGCTGCCAGACCTGCTGAGCTTTTCCAGCAACTTTGTTTTTGCTCCTGATTTACAGCATCTGCAGTTCTTTTGGTTTTTACCACACCATCCTTCCTGCTTTTACAAACAGGTCAGACTGATGGAAGGGTGAAAGACAAAAAATCCCCTCCTTGCAGCCTGTAAGGACCCGAAGAGAAATGAGTTGGCTAGTCTGAATCCAGGTTATAATGATAGCAGGCTCAGAAACGCAGCCAGAATATTACTGATGCCAATAGGAAACACAGAACTGAAGATTAACCACGTTGGAATTTTCAATAAACATGAAGATCTCTTTCTCTTGTTGGCTGGCACATTCAAATGGTTGATGTACTAGTATTTATTGAATAATGGAGGAAGCTAAAATTATCCAAACTTAACTTCAATTATTCAAATCCTACTCAACACTATATTTTTTCGGAGAGATTTGCTATTTCTATTTCATTATACTGTTCAAGATTAATTTCACTGTAGCATAAAACATACCTTAAATTCAGCTTGACATTTCCTAGTTCAATGTAATAAATTAGATAAAAATCATTTTACTGGAAATTCAAATATGATCAAATGTGAATCATTGAACAGCCAAGATAAAGAAACAATAAAATCAATACCACATTGGTTGAACTGCTTTGCATACAAAAACTAATACATACTTAATAGCTTCACACATGTCGAGCCCCATTTTCACACAGTTCTTTGCATGTTTTGGTAAGGATACAGGAAGACCTGAGACGCAGTAATAGCAATCACCCAATATTTTTATCCTCATGCATTCATTGTCCTAAAAAATCAGTGTTAAGAAAATATTGTTTTTATATTATAGTGAAAAATGCATCATGCAACAAATCATTTACGCTAAGGACTGCATTCAACTCATTTTCTATTGCAAAACATGATAATTACATCACCATTGTAACGTTTGTAGTTGGGGTACATGCTGTCCCTTTATGAGAGCAGGTCAGGTGACCTGTGCAGTCTAGGTTTTACTGTGTAACTGTGAGGACAAAATAAACTGCTCGTGGTTCAAATTTCTACAGGCCTTGTGGTCTTTTAATAACTTATAATAGAGCCAGACATCACAACCATATACTAATAATGTTTTAACATATTTGAATGTTTCATTTTACAATTATTTAAAATGCAATTGGAATTTATCATGCACAGGTAAAAATTGCTCTGCCAGCTTTGGACAGAGTCTTTGCCCCATGTTTATTTGAACAAGTTAAAATTTGGATTGGTCCATTCCAGTGGCAGGCAGATGAATATCATTAAAAATTGCCAAGATATTATGGAATGAAAGATGATATTTTCCTTTGGTTTTGCCTAGATTTGCATTAGAATACAAATAAATTAGACATTGATTTGTATGTAATCAGGTAGAATATTAAATAGTTATTACATCAATTCTGAGAATTGTAAATTGATTTCTTAAGGGTGTGACAGTTTAACTGATGTACCAAGCAACCAATCATGTTCATACTGAAATGATCATTAAAGATCAAAATATACTGGTGTAAATGATCATTACTTTAATTCCTCATCGACATTCCTCCCAGCCTGGAGGATCCTCAAAACGGCAGAACTTCATGGGTGCTTGCCATTCACCATTTACCCATTTTTCAACGTTAAATCTAAATTAGAGGTGTCTACATCATACGGGGCATCAAAACCTCTCTTGGTGACATGTCAACATCCACACGCCTGCAATGAATAGCAAGCAGATACAGATATCTTGGCTGATTTTACCTTGCATAGACAAGGCCTGCATGGGTTACAGTAGTCGTCCTGCCATTAGATGGCTGATAATGCTAATTCATACCATGACTGCAACTGATTCTGAAATTTTGCTCATCTGCTTAGCTCAGAGAATGAAAACTGGTCCACTGGGGAAGGGAATAAACTTGAGACATTGGATAAAATGGAATGTCATGAATATATGTATGGGAGCCATTTGTCTATCACCCGATATTATCAGATACAAGATGCAAGCCCACGTTGTGCAATCTTTGCAAATGTTAAAATACAAAATCTGAAATGATATCAGGCTTCTATTTCTCCCCCATACCTGCACATCCTATGCAACACCTCCTTCCCTACTCGCACCCCCACATCAGAAGAAAACATTTTGTCCATTCTGAAGCACCACTTAACTCACTAATTTAGTTCAAAACTGTAATTATAATTTCAGGCCTGATTGTAAACACAATAATATTGGAAATACAAAAGGTCATCAACACAAACCTTATCTCTTCCCCCCTTCAGAGATGCTATCAGATTGGTTACCTATTTCCAGCAATTTTCTGTTTTCTTTCTCGCATCTACAGTGTTTTGCTTCTGTATGAATGAGAAGGAGCCAAAACGGTTTCAGTTATGCACAAATGCCTACCTTAGCAATCTGGTCAAACTTCCCAAACAGTTCATTCAGCATGACAACAAGTTCTTTGGGTGAGCAGTCACTAGCCAGACGAGTAAAGCCCACAATATCTGCATACAATATGCTGTTAACAACAAAGGAATACTTGTAAAAATAAGATCTGCAGTTAAATAAATGTTGCCATTGTTTAAAATTGAGGAAATAAGATCTAGGAAGGGAGAGAAGTGAGTCGTGCTTTTTCTATCTCAATAACAAAGCAATTCCTGGACTGTGCCTGATTGGATTGTCACAAGGGAATACCAAACCCAATTTCTGGAAAGCTTTTGGACATTTTCAGGTGCTAATTGTAAAATATTCAAAACAAGCATCTCCCCAGTAAATCGTTTCTATCTCCTTCCCGAAATCCACAAACCTGACTGCCCTGGTTGATCGTAAAATGTGAGGCTGGACGAACACAGCAGGCCAAGCAGCATCTCAGGAGCACAAAAGCTGACGTTTCGGGCCTAGACCCTTCATCAGAGAGGGGGATGGGGGGAGGGAACTGGAATAAATAGGGAGAGAGGGGGAGGCGGACCGAAGATGGAGAGTAAAGAAGATAGGTGGAGAGAGTGTAGGTGGGGAGGTAGGGAGGGGATAGGTCAGTCCAGGGAAGACGGACAGGTCAAGGAGGTGGGATGAGGTTAGTAGGTAGCGGGGGGTGCGGCTTGGGGTGGGAGGAAGGGATGGGTGAGAGGAAGAACCGGTTAGGGAGGCAGAGACAGGTTGGACTGGTTTTGGGATGCGGTGGGTGGGGGGGAAGAGCTGGGCTGGTTGTGTGGTGCAGTGGGGGGAGGGGACGAACTGGGCTGGTTGAGGGATGCAGTAGGGGAAGGGGAGATTTTGAAACTGGTGAAGTCCACATTGATACCATATGGCTGCAGGGTTCCCAGGCGGAATATGAGTTGCTGTTCCTGCAACCTTCGGGTGGCATCATTGTGGCAGTGCAGGAGGTCCATGATGGACATGTCATCAAGAGAATGGGAGGGGGAGTGGAAATGGTTTGCGACTGGGAGGTGCAGTTGTTTTTTGCGAACTGAGCGGAGGTGTTCTGCAAAGCGGTCCCCAAGCCTCCGCTTGGTTTCCCCAATGTAGAGGAAGCCGCACCGGGTACAGTGGATGCAGTATACCACATTGGCAGATATGCAGGTGAACCTCTGCTTGATGTGGAATGTCATCTTGGGGCCTGGGATGGGGGTGAGGGAGGAGATGTGGGGACAAGTGTAGCATTTCCTGCGGTTGCAGGGGAAGGTGCCGGGTGTGGTGGGGTTGGAGGGCAGTGTGGAGCGAACAAGGGAGTCACGGAGAGAGTGGTCTCTCCGGAAAGCAGACAGGGGAGGGGATGGAAAAATGTCTTGGGTGGTGGGGTCGGATTGTAAATGGCGGAAGTGTCGGAGGATAATGCGTTGTATCCGGAGGTTGGTAGGGTGGTGTGTGAGAACGAGGGGGATCCTCTTGGGGCGGTTGTGGCGGGGGCGGGGTGTGAGGGATGTGTCGCGGGAAATGCGGGAGACGCGGTCAAGGGCGTTCTCGATCACCGTGGGGGGAAAGTTGCGGTCCTTAAAGAACTTGGACATCTGGGATGTGCGGGAGTGGAATGTCTTGTCGTGGGAGCAGATGCGGCGGAGGCGAAGGAATTGGGAATAGGGGATGGAATTTTTGCAGGAGGGTGGGTGGGAGGAGGTGTATTCTAGGTAGCTGTGGGAGTCGGTGCATCCCGGTCCCGCTCACGGGGACTGGCCCCCGCCTCCCGGTCCCGCTGACATCTATTTGCCCCCGCCGCCCTGACCCGCTCACGGGGACTGGCCGCCGCCGACCTGACCCGCTCACGGGGACTGGCCCCCGCCGCCCTGACCCGCTCACGGGGACTGGCCCCCGCCGCCCTGTCCCGCTCACGGGGACTGGCCCCCGCCGCCCTGTCCCGCTCACGGGGACTGGCCCCCGCCGCCCTGTCCCGCTCACGGGGACTTGCCCTATTCCCAATTCCTCCGCCTCCGCCGCATCTGCTCCCACATTTTATTATCTTGGAATCTCCAGCATCTGCAGTTCCCATTATCTCTGCCCTGGTTGATCCATTGCCTCCGCCTGCTCCTGCCCCACAGAACTGATCTCCACTTATCTCGGCTCCATTTTCTCCCCCTTGGTCCAGGAAACGCCCAGCTACATCTGTGAAACCAACCACGCCCTCCACCTCCTCCAGAACTTCCAATTCCCTGGTCCCCAACACCTCATTTTCACCAGGGACATCCAGTCCCTACACACCTGTATTCCCCATGCAGATGGCCTAAAGGCTCTCCGCTTCTTCCTGTCCTGCGGGCCTGACCAGTCCCCCTCCACTGACACCCTCATTCACGTAGCCGAACTCGTCCTCACCCTCAACAACTACTCCTTCAATTCCTCCCACTTCCTACAGACAAAGGGGTTGGCCATGGGTACCCGCATGGGCCCAAGCTACGCCTGCCTCTTTGTAGGTTATGTGGAACAGTGAAGCTGAAGCTACATTGGCCGCATCCCCTGCCTCTTCCTCCATTATATCGATGACTGTATCGGTACCGCCTCATGCTCCCACGAGGAGGTTGAACAGTTCATCCACTTCACCAACACCTTCCACCCCAACCTTAAGTTCACCTTGACCATCTCCGATAACTCTGTCTCCTTCCTGGACCTCCCTGTCTCCGTCTCTGACACCCACCTCAAAACCGATATCCATTTCAAGCCCACCAACTGCCACAGCTACCTAGAATACACCTCCTCTCACCCACCTTCCTGCAAAAAGGCCGTCTCTTATTCCCAATTCCTTCGCTTCCGCTGCGTCTGCTCCCAAGATGAGGCATTCCACTCCTGGGCATCCCAGATATCCTCGTTTTTCAAGGGCCGCAACATTCCCTCGACAGTGGTCGAAAACGGTCTCGACCCTGACTCTCGCATTTCCCGCAACTCGTCCCTCACACCCCGCCTCCGCAATAACAACCAAAACAGAATCCACTTTGTCCTCGCGTACCACCCCACCAACCTCCGGATATAACGCATCAACCTCTGGCACTTCCGCCATCTACAATCCGACCCCACTACCAAAGACATTTTTCCCTCCCCACCCTTATCTGCTTTCCGAAGGGAGCACTCTTTCCGTGACTCCCTTGTCCACTCCACACTCCCCACTAGGCCCACCACCCCCGGCACTTTTCCCTGCAACTGCAGGAAGTGCTGGGCATGTCCCCATACCTCCAGCTTCACCCCCATCCCAGGCCCCAAGAAGACATTCCACATCAAACAGATGTTCTCCTGCACATCTGCCAATGTGGTATACTATGTCCGCTGTTCCCGGCGTGGCCTACTCTACATTGGGGAAACCAAGCAGAGGCTCGGGGACCGCTTTGCAGGTCACCTACGCTCAGTTTGCAATAAACAACTGCACGTCCCAGTCGCAAACCATTTTAACTCCCCCTCCCATTCTTTAGACGACATGTCCATCATGGGCCTCCTGCAGTGCCACGACGATGCCACCCAAAGGTTGGAGGAACAGCAACTCATATTCCGCTTGGGAACCCTGCAGCCCAATGGTATCAATGTGGAATTCACAAGCTTCAAAATCTCCCCTCCCCTGAATGCATCCCAAAACCAGCCCAGCTTGTCCCCACCTCCCTAACCTGTCCTTCCTCCCACCTCAAGCCACAGCCCCTTCTCCTACCTAATAGCCTCATCCCACCCCCTTGACCTGACCATCGTCCCTGGACTGACCTATCCCCTTCCTAACTCCCCACCAACACTCACCTATATTGGGTCCATCCCCGCCTCTTTAACTTGACTCTCTCCTCTCCACCCATGTATGTGAGGACGAGGGGGATTCTGTTTTGGTTGTTATTGCGAGGATTGGGTGTGAAGGATGAGTTGGGGGAAATGCGGGAGACATGGTTGAGGGCATTCTCGAACATTGACGGGAGGATGTTGACACAGAAATAGACGGAAAGGCAAGTGTTGAGGAATACACAGAGTCTACAGAGGGAGAGGACAGGTTAAGCAAGTGGAAAGGCTTGGCGGATGGAACGTAATACGGAAAAATGTGAGATTATGCATTTTCGCCGGAAGAGTAGAGGAGTGACTGTTATTTAAATAAAGAAAGGCAAGAGAAAGTGATGTAAGAGAGGAGTTTGGATGTCCTTGCTCAGGAATTACAAGTAGCCAGCATATGGGTTCAGTAGACAAGACAGAAGGCAAACTGAATGTTGGCCTTTATTGCATGGGGAATGGAGTATTACATTGGGAGGCTTTGCTAGAAAAAGGCTCAAGTCAGACCCACACATGGAATGCTGCAGAGTTTTCGGGCCGTATTTAAGGAAACATATACTGGCATTGGATATGAGGGGCACCATAAAATTCTTGGATATCTGCTGATTCCTGAGTTGTCCCAGTAATGGTGAATTTGGTAAGATACAGAGAGGAAACCTGTCTAGCCCCAGAGCAGAAATCCCTCCAAAAAGCCCAATGCAACCTGCACTTAGCCAAAAAAATTTAACATTCAGCCCTTGGATTTTCAAAAGCCTTTATAAGGAACAGTCCAGAAAATTAAAGACTAGTCTACGTAAGCCAAGAGACAAGGAGTAATATGGAAGAAACCTCAAATTTAAAAACCAAGAGAGAAGGGATAATGGGAGCTATTTAGATTGGAGGAAAGCTATATTGGACAAAAGCAATGATGCTGTCATTCATAACTTAATAATCCTGATACCAGCAAACAGAGGGTACAACTAATACTGAGGAAGAGTCCAATATAATACAAGACAACATTTGAAAACAAAAGCAGAAGTTGCTGGAAAAGCTCAGCAGGTCTGGCGGCATCTGTGAAGAAAAATCAGATTAACATTTCGGGTCCGGCAGTTCTAAGGAAGGGTCACTGGGCCCAAAATGTTAACTCTGATTTTTTTTCTTCACAGTTGCTGCCAGGTCTGCTGAGCTTTTCCAGCAACTTCTGTTTCTGTTCCTAAATTAACAGCATCTGCAGTTCTTTAGGTTTTTATTAAGATATTTGAAAATCTGCAGACCAAGCCAACTGACCTACGAAGGTAATGAAAGCAGAAACACCACTACCTGTCTTAGAAAATAAGAAACAGAATGGGTAAAACAGCAAGTGGATCCAAGGAGGCTGGTGAACACATCATTAAAAGCAGCACTGCTTAGCACCATGACAATGAAACCGTTGAGAAAGCACTGGGGATTATTCCTGGATGTGTAGAATTCAAAAGTAGTGAAGGCATGCTGAACTTAGTCCCAGCCAGGGCCCAGTTAGCAGCAGTATGCAGTATTGCAGCCTCCGTTCTACAGTAAACCCACTGCAAAAAAAATGCAAACAAGATGTTCAAGGGTGGTTTCAGAGGTGAGAAATTACAGCCAGGAAAGACTCACAGGTGTCTTTACATTAGGCAAGAGAATTAGGGGTGATCCTGACAAGATCTGATTAAAGCATCAAAAATTATGAATAGTTTGCTAGGGGAGTATGGAGAATATACATTCATTTGCTGGTTTGTCCAAAGAGCTGTGTTACAACAGCACAGAATAAAGTAAAACACTATCTCATGCAGTCATTAGTAGGGTACTCAATATAAAAGGTTTTCCTCAGGTAAATACTTGAAAATCACTTTATTTTAATATATTCCATTAAAAAAAATTCAAATGTTGGCACAGGCTAGACTTGGTTCTAATTCTAATTCAATGCTTTGTCAATACTATGAAAATTATGAATACCACACTGTACCTTACATTCTGGTGTCTCTTTACGTACAAGTTGTGGAAATTATCGCGCTTGTGTGGATAATAGTTACTTTCTTTCAAACGTTCAATAATAGCAAGTTTCATTTCCATAGATATATGCCCTGGCAACACTGATAACAGCAGGCTCTCCTAGAATAAGGGAAGTGGTGCTGGGTAAGTGTACATAACACTTTCAATACTTTATTGTCACCTAAACATAGCCATTCATTTAATTTAAAAAAAAACATTGCTATGGCCTGAAGTCTCATTAACCAACCTCACTGCTCAGGAATGAATATTGAAGCTGCAGTATCAGCATCAAACACGACAAACCAGCGAATAAAATAACCACATCTTCAGGCGCCTTCAACATCTTACTGAGCAAACATCCCGAGAACATTATGCATAGCGTTGAGAATTAAGGACACAGAACTCTGTTTGGACTGACTGTTCAACAGGTTCAAGCATTCACACTAAAACCTTGTGACTCACCTGCCTCTATTTATAACAAACTCTTCCAGCCTGTGAAACTCCCTGGCAGAAACACAGAATTGGGCTAACTTTAGTATCAGGCAGGCGAAGTCCACAAGAGGTGTAGTGAATCTTTTAAAGACTAGCTTGCCATAGTCTTGCCTTCAATTCCAGGCATCACAGGAGAGGACAGAGATGGTGGGGGAGAAGTCGGGGTTGAAACATGATTTCGTAGATGTGTTCAAAATCATGAGGGGGTCTGGGCAGAATTAGACAGTGCAAAATTGTTCCCATTGGTGGAAGTGTTGAGAAGTAAAAGTCAACAATTTAAGATGACTGGCAAGAAGAAGTGGTGGAAACAGAGGGAAGAAGGGTTTTTGGTGAGAAAGGGAAAAATTAACAGGAACCCGAGGGGCAGCCTTTTCAAACAGACAACGGTGTGTGTATGGAATGAGCTGCCAGAGGAAGTGATACTGGCAGGTACAGTTCCAACCTCTAAAAGACATTCTGATTGGTACACAGAGGAAAGATATACATAGGACATAGAACATTACAGCACAGTACAGGCCCTTCGGCCCTCGATGTTGTGCCGACCTGTCATACCGATCTGAAGCCCATCAAACCTACACTATTCCATGTACGTCCGTATGCTTGTCCAATGATGACTTAAACGTAGGAGGAGATGGGCCACATGCAAGAAAATGGGGCTACATCAGTTTAGGAAACCTGGTCAGTATGGACAAGTTGGGTTGAAGGGGCTGTTTCTGTACTTATCATTCTAATTGTAGAAAAAAAAATTGTTTTCACACAGCAAATGAGTAGGACTGGAATGTACCACCTGAAAGTGTGGGGGTGTCAGACTTGATCATCACCTTCAAAGGGAATGATATAATTATCTGAACAGAAAAGAATTTCAGGGCTACAGGGAAAAGGCAAGTGGTTGGAATTAAATGCACATCACTATCATGGACATGACAGGCTAAATGATCTCTTTCAAAATTGTAACTACGTACAATGCTATGAAAAGTTTAATTAATGGGAATCTACATTAAATCTTGGTGGAAGGGTAAAGTTGTCTCAATATTTAAATGAAACACTGCTCCCCAAGATATTTTGGGAAAGCTTAGTCCAATTTTAAAATCACCATACTAGTAAACAGAAGGAAATAGATTACACATTACATTTTCTCCTCAATAAAACTCTTGTTGTGAAGTGGAATTGAACGAAACTTTATTATCCTCACCTGCTGTTTCTTCTTAATGTCCAACTGCATCCTTATTTGTATACAGCTTAAAGTGTCCTCATAAGTTTGCTCTAAGGCACGTTCCATTGAGAATTTATGAAAAAAGCCAATCAAGCAACCACACAAAAATATCACAGCATTGGCAATCAACTGCAACACAAAAATAAAAGTTAATATTTAAACGTAGTATCGAATTTGTTTAACGTATCATTTACGCAACACTTAATGATACCCAAATCTTCATTAAAAAGACTGAATTGTTTTATTTTATAGAACCTTTTATGAACTAAGTATACTCTTTTGGTTTCAAAACGCAGTTAAATCAAATTTGACTGTACAAGCGCAGACTGACTTCTGTAGGGGAGAGGAAAATATTGCTGGAGTCCGATAGTTTTGCTGCAGAGCAAAGGTTGTCCAAGTCATTTAAAGGAGTGGGTGTAGGGGATCACAATCTGGCATGGTGGGTGACTGAGCAGCAGACAGCTTACTGTGGGAAACTTGTGGAAACAGGAGAATTTTGGGTGACTAACAGTAGCCTCCTTGTAGTCCGGTTAAGAATCATTGGTTTGCACACCCCTGGGTACCTAAAAATTGGCTTGGGTTTCCACAACAACCAAATGTAAATACCGCAATGAGATTCTTGGTGCAGCTTGGAGGTCTTGCCAACTACTGAGCGGCTCATTCTGAAAATTCATTGGGTGGCTAGTAGACTTTAAATAAAATCACGTTGTTCCACCATGAAAGGGATGGTAAATGAAATTCTCAATATCAGATCACTTTCTTCTAATTCGTCTTCGAGTCTCTCCATGACATCTACCATCCTTTAATGTTGGAGAATGCTCGAGGAACTGCTGCGTAATGTCCCTGATTGGAGGATGGCAATGGTTGCATTTTCTTCCCACTTATCTGTATTACCATGCTATACCAGCCTGGAGCATCCCAATAGATAAGAGTTTTACTGGAGGACAAAATGTCTCAAGAAAGCAAACTTATTTACACAAGATAAAAATGCACTTCTTTCTGGTGGTTGATACCAGCTTCATAAACTGGTCTAGCCTCTTTAAAGTCAGAAGTCACATAACACCACATTATAGTCCAACAGGTTTATCTGAAATCACAAGCTCTCCGACCACTGCTCCTTTGGAGGTGACTGCAAGCCAGCACCTCCATATCATGGCATTTTTAGCATCTTGGTGACTCAGAGTTATCATTGCAGAAACCACTTTGAAGATTAGTACTGAACTTTATAAGGCCTATATAAAACAGTTGTTAGTGAAACTCATCATGAAGGAGCACCAGACTCAAAATGTTAGCTCAGCTTTCTCCCCACAGCTGCTGCCGAATGTGTTGAGTTTCACCAGCAATTTCTGTTTTTGATTCAGATCTCCAACATTCATAGTTGCTTGTTTTATTTATCTATATAAAACAATGTTTTCTGAGCAAATTATTGTGTTTACACAAATGCAGATTACATAAAGGACGCCAAAAATCAGCTTGCCGGGAATTGATGTTTCCCTACTCTGTTATGACCAAGTAAATTCTGCCAAACATTGGTGTTGCTTGTTCTCACACTCATAAACAACGAGTAAATACAACTGAAGTGTTTTGCTACAACCATTATATTGCTCAGATGTTTGTTGCTGAAGATGAGTCATTTATTGAGAAACGTAAGTACTTGTAGTATCTCTTTATCCTTAAACGTTGATATATCACAGAAATACAAACCTTAGTTAAAAAATCCATCACAAACTGTCTAATCTCCTACAAAAGAAAACTATTTGCAATTGCTCTGTACAGCTTATCTTCAGCTTTAATAACTGTAATGAAATTCTAGGATTGTGGGAATTCATAAAATCATAGAATTGTTATGACACAGAAGGAGGCCATTCAGTCCATCATGTCTACACCATTCCTAGTATCTTGTTCAAATGTCCTGCCCTTTCCCCACATACCTGAACACCACGTCTATCCAAATAACCATCCAAGGCTTTCTTGAATGTCTCAATTAAACCTGTTCCCATCGCATTTTCAGTCAGTGCATTCCAGATCCAAACAATTCGCTAACCATTTTTCTCACACTACCCTTACTTTGTTTGCACATCACTTTAAATCTATGCCCATTTCTTTTATGAGTGGGAAAAGCTTCTCCCATCTATTCTATCCAGCGCACTCATGATTTTGGAGCCCTCCCGCAAATTTTCTCTCAGTTTCCTTCTCTCTGAGGAAGACAGTTCCAAATTTGTCAGTCTGCCCTCATGGCTGAGGTTTCTCATTTCCGGAGCCGTTCTTGTAAACAGCTTCTGCACTCTCTCTCAATGCATTCACATCTTACTGTGAACGAGGTGCCCACAAATGAACACAATATTGCAACTGAGGTCTGATTGTCTTGTACAAGTTTCATATCACCTCCTGCTCTAAATACTCTGTGCCACAATTAATAAAACCAGGAACACCTTGTGCTTTATTAACTACTGTTTCCACCTGTCCCACCACTTTCAATGATCTGTGCACACATGTACCAGAGTTCCTTTGCTCCTGTACCCCTTTGGAATTGTACCCCTATTTTATATTATTTCTGACTGTTCTTCCAACAAAATGCATCACCTCACACTTCTCTGCATTGGACTTCATCTGCCACACATTCCACCACTGTCAATATCCTTCTGGTGTTCCACACCATCCTCCTCAGAGTTTACATTTCTTTCAAACATAGCATCATCTGCAAACGTAGAATTAGTCCCCTGCACACTGAGATCCAGATCATTAATATATATCAGGGAAAGCAAGCTCCCTGGGGAACACCACTATAAACCTTCCTCCAATCTGAAAAGAATCCATTGCTCATTACACTGTTTCCTAGCACGCAGCCAATATTATATCCAATTAGACTTACAAAATTCCTCTTTATTGGAATGAGGAAGTACAGTATCCTAGAGGGAGGTTTGGCTGATGAGCAAAATTAATTGAGCAAATTATATTTAATACTTTTCCAAATTCCACCACTACGAGCAGTGCTCACTTCAATTTGTGTGGTAGACTATGACCAAAAACTGCTTGTCAAATTTTCAAATTACAAAACTCTAAGCCCCTTTACCAAACTGGAATTTGGATGGGCAAAGTTCAAAGCTCAGTAAATTTGCTACACAACATTGTGAAGTACACAGGTCGCAAATTATCGTGTTGGATGCTTAGCCATCACTAAATTAAATGGCTACAATTAGTTCTCCCTTTGAATTGTGATTATGTGCCAATCAACCAGACTTCACCAGCCATCTTTAGATAGACCTACTGAGTAAGGTTCAGGCCTGATAGTGATCAGCGACAACAAAACAGTTTTTTGCCCTCAACCCCAGCATGTCTGGACAAGAAAAGCAAACAGAGGTAAAGACACTCCATTCAAAAGTTGTTGGAATTGTCCCTTTATGCCCCCATAGTTCTAAATGCTTCTCCTATTAGATCTTTCACAGGGCACAGTCTAGTTGCAGATCACGATTTCTGTGGCCAATCTTTTTTGGAGGTAAGCTCACTCAATGCAATGCATGACTTCTGCCAAATGCAAAAGTAGACATTAGCATTTAGAATGGCGGCTGGACACTCTACACAGCACAAAAATATTTAAGTTTCAGCTTCATCGTTTACAATATCTGCTTGCATTTCATGGTGAAATCAAATAAAAGCAAGAAGAGCTATACAGAAACCCTCAAACGTATTGCAAGACTGAAACGGAATCCAGAAATTCTGTTTAAGTCAAACAATGTGAAAGGGATCCAAATGATTTATGGTATCCACAATTCTGTGTTACAATCTCTAACACACTGCCTGCTATTTCTATTCCCAGATGATAGTAAACTAGGCACAGCAGCTGTGTCAGAGAAAACAGCTGAGGCCCGACAAAACGACGTTTGTACAATTCTATCCATTGAGACTTTTGACAGACAAAGGAAGGGAAAAGCACATTGGGGGATAAAACAGTCACAAGTATATTATGTATGCTGCAGAAACAGCAAAAGGTGAAATGGAATTAAATGTTTAAGTGTGTTGCAGAGTCACCTTTAGGTATATCAGATGTCTGGAGGCTACTGAAAAATGGGGCATGACTTTCCCGTATTCTAAGTACTGGGCGAGGGGACGGGTGGGGGTGTGTGACAAATGAGGTCTCTCCCAGAGCTGATAAGAACAGCCCTGTAGTAGTCCTCACATTGGTGGCCTGAGACACCAGCAACCACTGGTCAGCGACCAGCCATCCCTGGCTCCTAAAGTCCAACTGTGGAGCTCCACTCCCTGGGGGGAGGGGATCAAGCTGTGAGAAGTTGTCATTTTTATCTTCTTGTTGGAGGTTTGGGTGCTGCAGGGATATGGGAGCTGGTGTCTTCAATTATCCCCACATCAGCTCGATTGGATGGCCATCTAACTTGGCAGGTTCCATGGTTTCCCACTGTTTTGGGAAAATAAACATCTTTTGTATTAGCGAGCTTTGAGAAGATTTGTAGCTCAGGTTGAGTTTCTGGATGTGAGTTTGCTCGCTGAGCTGGAAGGTTCGTTTTCAGATGTTTTGTCACCATTCTATTTATCTGTTTAGGTTTCATTGGGTTGGTGATGTCATTTCCTGTTCTTTTTCTCAGAGGATGGTAGATTGGCTCCAAATCAATGTGTTTGTTGATGGAGTTCCGGTTGGAATGCCATGCTTCTAGGAATTCTCGTGCGTGTCTCTGTTTGGCTTGTCCTAGGATGGATGTGTTGTCCCAAGCAAAGTGGTGTCCTTCCTCATCTGTATGTAAGGATACGAGTGATAGTGGGTCATGTCATTTTGAACATCAACTAGCCACATCCTCTGAGAAAAGAAAGAGGAAATGGCATCACCAACACAGGAAATGACATCACCGACCCAAGGAAACCTAAACAGATAAATAGAAAGTGGGACATAACACCAGCGCTTCACCAGAGGCTCACTGATGATGTTACCTAGAATGGTGACGAAACGTCTGAAAACTAACCTTCCAGCTCAGCGAGGAAACTCACATCCATCTTTTGTATGCCAGGAAGACAGTGAATTGATCATTAATTGACCACACAAGGGCATGAAATGGAGCTTTTCACTCAGCATTTCATAGATCAGCCGACAAGGGTTTGAGTTTCTCTCCAGGACCAACTTGCACCATTATTTCTCTTTCTCGTCACCTCTTTAACTACCTCCAGCAAAGGGAGAATTGCATTCATGATGGTAAAAAGAAAAAAGCACACAGTTCTGAGATGACAAAGATAGTTAGTCTTGGTTTGCCAGGATGCAAGATCATTGAAACATAGTTGTAAACTGCTAGATGAAACTTCATTTAAATGATCAGGAAGATCAAGTACATGCAAAAAATGTCAGCACTTCCAATGATCTTCCAAGTAGAAGGTTGGAACAGTGCAGATGAAAACCTAAAATTAAGTTAGTTAGTGGAGAAAATGCTACATTTTTATTCCTTGCGCGTATTTTAGCTTCTTCATTGCTTATGAGGGAACATACTGTTTATTATCATATGTCATCCATCATAATTAAAGAATATATTGTTTTATTGCAAAGTTTCTTTAATTTATAATGAGTGACAATTACTAATCTAATAGTACTGAACTTTATTTTGCTTTAAGAAATATGACAGGATTTCATCATATCACTTTTTTGTAGCTGGGCTTTCTCTTTTAATTCCCTCATTTGCACCTTTCTATACATCATTTAAGTATCCTGTACGCCAAATGCATAAAGTGAGATATTGGTGTGTTCGCTTCTCATTTATTAATATATCACCACGTTTGATAAGTACATATGTCAAACCCACTGACTTAATCATGGGGTTTTGACTTAGATGAGTAACAGGTTCAACGGGAAAGAGAAATTTATACAAACCACAGAGAAACTCAAGGTAGACTCACCTGAGAAATGGAGGAATTGTCTGGTACAATTGAGAAATGAACACTGAGGGCAACAATATGAGAGATGGATGACAGGACACTTGCAATGATGGCATCCCGTGTACATAATGGCAGCATTGTATACAAAACAAAGTTTATGTACAAAAAGAATGGCACCTTCAAGAAAACAGAAAATAAGGTTTATTATTCAAATCTCAAACTCGAAACCTGTAACTATAAAACCATCTTCCAAAAAAATCTATTTGTTTTTGTTCCTTATATTGCAGGACAATTTTTAAAATATTTAAAAGTTCTCTTTTCTACATCATACCCTCAATAAGGACATAGTCCTTTGCTTTGCTCAAGTACAAACAAAACTGTTGCTAGGAGGTATGCAAAGGTGCTCTTCAATTTTATCTCTCTCCTGAGTGATGTCAACTTATTCAAGGTAATGGTTTGGTATTCCATACAAATGCCATAATAAATGGCAGAGCAGGGAAATCTGATTCCTCCTAAATGCAGAGGCACCACACTTTACTCAAAGGGGCAGGACAACAGGGCTTTAAAATAGCTACAAGAACTGGAAGCAATTCTTATTAGTTCTTTAAAAATATGCTCTTGAATTTATCACGTAGGGTGTTGTGCTTCATCATAATTTAAACATGCAGCCTTGAATTCATGGGATTTTTCATTGTGAGTGCAAGTGTAAATGTCCACGTTTACCAGCCAGAGGTTGCCGTGCTTTGACATTTAGTTGGTTCTTAAGAAGCACTCCACCTGCGCCTGTTTCACACCGACCTGTTCAGGTATATTATTACAAATTGTGGAGCAGGCGAAACTTGAACCTGGTCCTCCTGTCTGCAAGACAGTGATGCTATCTGTACGCGACACGAACGTTAAAAGACTACTTGAAGTATATACTGGGTTTAAATATCAGGCTGATTGTGCTTTTTAAGAAAGCAAACACTGCCCCAAAGGAATGCCCACTCTTTTCTTTGTTTCATAATTTATTTTGTTTTGTTTCCAACAGCTGCTTAAAGAGGACAGCTCGTGATCAGGGTACTGCAGTCCTTCCAGATTTCTGCACAGTACCAATGTGTGCAAGCTAAATGAAGCATTGCTCAGAATATTGATTAAGGTTCATCTTTGCAACTATACCAGGTATAGTTGTATAGTGGCTATAAATTGACCTGGCAATCTTAGAAGATGGACTAATAATCTGGAGGCATAATTTCAAATCTCACCGTGACAATTGATGGAATTTAAAATCATGTAAATTAAATGAGAGTGGAACATTAAAAATACCAACGTCACGAACGTTACTATGAAATTACTAGACAGTTAAAAAAGAAAAATGTCCACTTTTAATCAATCTTTACTCACCAGGGCCTAAATGTCACTCCAAGCTGTTAACTGCTCTCTCAGATATATAAAACTGATCAAAGAAAACAATAGTAAAACCAGAGAGACCACCCAGCACCATTGAGGCAATTGATACGACAAAGGCACTGTCAGGTCAGTCAACCCTACGAATCTTCTTCAGAAAAATCTGAGGACTTAGGCTGAAATTGGAACAGCAAAACTACAGATCAATCAAGCAACAGGAGCTCATGGCTTCAGGTCTCATGACATCGGGTTAATCTCAGGTAAGGTAACCGTCTTCTTCCCCTCTTCAATTGATGAATCCATCCACCAGGTTTAACATCACATGGGAGAAGAACTGATGATAGCCCTGACATAAAACTGAATCTGTTTGTGGGACATCAATGCCCATTACCAAAAGTGCAGCACTTGTACTGACTGAACTCTAAAGGATACAGAAGTAGGAAGAAAACCAACATAGGGAAGAAACCTTACATAATCTACTCTGTCCATGACAGTTGTTAGTAGGAGTGATGACCGCAGAGGTTTTGTGGAGATGCCGTCCCATTTTTACATTCTTTTGACACCATCCACGTGCTAATAGTCCAGCATAGGCACAACTCTGGCATCTAGCAAACCTAATGGAAAATTACTTAGACATATCTTGACTACAAAAAGCAGGACAACGCTCACCAGCCCATAACTTCCACATCAGCCTACTCTCCATCAATAAGAAAAAGTGACGGAAAGGGTAAGTACTTACACAGCAATACCCTGCTCACTGATGCTCTGCTTGGATTTGGCCAGGGACACTCAGCTCCTAGTTTCACAGCCTTAGTTCCAAAATGGGTCGAACTCCAAATGAAGTAAAATTAACTACCTTTGACATCAAGGCAATGCGGTAATCAAATGTGCCATCCAGACAGCCACATAAAACTGAATTCAGTGGAAATCAGGCAACGCTCAAATCAGACCCCCCCACCAAGTGCAGTTAAGATTGCAATAAATGCTGGCATTACCTGCAATAACACTATTCCAGGAATAGGGAAAAAAAGATGAGATCTCTGTTTAAAGCTCTCACTTGAAGCACAGAATCTCCAACAATGCAGCACTGCAGTATAGTATCATTTAAATCATGGGCTCCGTATCCAGTACTGAACATAATTTCATTACATTTTTCAATAGTTACTAATTAAGAGAAATTGATACCACAAGGGTTGAAAAAGGAGAAGCAAATTTCATAGTGACTTAATCGCAATTTTAATAAAATTGCCAGTTGACCAATCTGTAAAAGTGATCGCTTAAGAAATACACAAGGTGTAATTTACACAAGGGGTCTCTTAAGCTCCTTTGGGAATTTTTGTAAAAAAAAAACCACAGGAATAAAGCAATTTTCTGCTAAAACTACTGCAAAAGAAACCATGCAGAAACTCAACACCAAAGAATTTAATTCAGAACAAACAACACCGTAACAAAGGGTTAAAAATTGAAATGAGCTTACCTGGTCCCAAGCAGAGATAGCACCACCAGCAAAGATGAAAACGTACCCCATAGTCAGAAGACAAACCCAAATGACTAACGCAAATATCTTCATCCATCTTTGAAATAACGACTCAATGCAGACAAGAACAAAAATCGCTATAAATATGCCCAAAGCAGTGCATAATGTAATAAAAAAGAGAAGGTGCATCTGAACCTCCTGTTTGAAAGAAAAATGCATAATTAATATGAATTATATATGACTTGATTTCCATTTGTGAAGCACTGTCATTCTATATAAAGTTATGCATTACCATGACCACATGAAAGGCTTGACAACAGTAACTGTTATGGTGTCACATCAAAATGCATGCACTTTAACTAATTCAAATACCAAAATTTTTTCTAGACCTATGTTCAATAAAAGCAAACTAAGTACAACCAAGTCTAAATTAATTTTTAAACAGAAAGATTTTCATGGTCAGAATTTTACTCATTAATCACACTCCAATTTAGAATTTACAAATTAAATCTCCAGTCGGTCATTATTTGAAAAGTAACACAATTCTCTAAAAATAAATGTACACAATAGCCAAGTTGTGTTGTGCATATATTAAAAAAGACAGGTCTCGAAAATCTCTTTAAAAAGAAATGGGTAAATGCCTCCTTTTGTCTTAGTAAAATCGTAGAATACATGATTCTGAAAGTTTTTTTTAAGGATATGATTTTCTGAGTCAATCATTGATTGCACAGTTGATCAGACACTCTCTTGCTTTAAGGTAAAATATCATTAAATTATACTTTTACAGGCACTTTTGTAACTCAGCGTACATTCTAATCATAATTTTTGTTTTATTAGTATCAAAATAGACTTGAACTAGATCATAATTTTAGAGCAGGAGGGCTAGCTGGCAGTCTTACCTTACAAGACCCTTTATCAAATACGTTTGTTGGAAACTGATCCAAACTCACCTTGAAATTACAGCATGGGCACACCTTAAAATCATAAAATTTTATGGCATGGAGGGCCACCATTCAGCCCATTTTCCTGTGTTGACTCTTGTAAAGAGATAACCAGTCTTTTCCCCTATCTTTCCTCGTAACTCTGCACATTTCTCCTTCACAGATACTTAACCCAAATCTCTTCTGAAAATTGAATTGTCTTCCAATGCCCTTTCAGGCATTGCATTCTAAATCATAAATCTCAATATAAAAGAAAACCCCTCAATGCTCAATCTGCTAAACATAACTTCCAGAAATCCCGCCCTGTTCTCTTTTTCGCCCTGTTCTTTTAACTTGTTTAAGTGGCTTCACAGAGATACTGACTTGCAGAACTATCAACAAACATTAAAACTACAAATTGCTTTATTTAAGCCCTTCCCCAAAATCATTTTTCCCCCAAGCTTGTACAATGATTTTTGCTCTACTTTCCACAGTGGATTTGCTATATTTACAGGCTACATTACTCAGTTGTATCTTTATCTCCCTTCCTTTCTCAAAATATTCTTCTTTCTACACAATGTTCATGAAGGTTGCCTCGCTGCTGTGCCTTCGATGATTATTTCTCCAAAACCACCTGATCAGGACCACCTGATTAACTGTGGCTCAGTATCAAAGCTCAGTGAGAGCTTCGTACCAAAGTGTCTTGAACATCTAATTCTGTCTTCAAAATGAACACCGATCTCTCCTTTTTCACACACATCCATTCATATAGTTAACTTAGCTTCTGGCTCATGAATTAAACTGAAATTGTGGACGTTTCTCTCCACTGTTTATATTTCAGTTAAATGTAAATGTTCTCCCTGGTCTCATGTGAAATCTTGACTACTATGGATCTATAAGCAGAGTGTGTAGTGTAACTAACTCCCATGACAAGCATCCACTGATCGAGTAGCTGATCTAGATCAGCTGGGGGTATCCACTGTCCAAAAATCAGATGACATTCCCAAGTTAGTAGTCCAGAGTAGAAACAGGAACACTAAGTGAAAGAACATCTTACATCAAATGACCCATTTTCTAATCATATTTAATGAATTTATTGCTCACATCATCCAAAAACATTAACACATTTCAAAATCTTTGTGTTATGTTAGTTTATTCCCATCACCGAAGAGGGAAATGAAAATGGGGTCCCCCAAAAATTATGAAGGAAACATTTGACTAATTTGATTGACGTTTGATGGTATTTACTGGTTTATGATTAGTTGCTTTGAAAAAGATTCATTTATTTAATTGAGCAATATTATGCTGAATATTTATTCTTCTTCATAAGCAGTTAATTATAATTTTTTGGGGGGTATGATAAACATTAATGAGGTTTTAGTGGTGTGACAAATGAGAAATACAACACCTTGGTGACCAGAAGATCAGATGGTGGCACCTGTTTCTGTCTAATATAAACAACTAAAGGTTTGCAGTGAAAATTTGGTAATTTATAAATCCAATTAGGGGTCATAATTCCAACTAGAGATTTCTCCCTTTTAACCAATGTGACTGACTTACCAAATGAAAGGCGTGATTGGAATCAATATATTCATTCTCAAGAAAGTCGCTATCTGTAACCTATCGCAGCTTTCCAATATAAAGGGAATCTTTGATTTTGGGCCATGGTAATTCAAGCGGTAAACCAACAGCAGGACCCACCCTACCCCACTCCATCCCTTCACCACGTCCCAGCCCCTCACCCATTCTCAATCTGGCTGCAGCCTTTGGCACAGTTGTCTGCCTGGTCCCATTCTTAATAATTTAAATCACCACACAGAATGACACTTGTAATTGCTTCACTTACCAGTCCTGCACCATTAACTTGGTGGTCCCTCTCCCACCTCCCCTAAATAATCTATCATTGACCTTCTCATCTACATCCTGCCACTTAGTAACTCTACTCAAAAGCACAGAATTTTTCAGAAGTCTACCGATGCCACCCAATTTTACCTCATCACTGCCTCCCAACCACTCCCACTATCACTAAATGATTAGACAGAGAAGCTTGACATCTAGATGAGCAGAAATTTCTTCAAATAAATGCTGTGAAAAATTAAGTTGTTGTTTTCAGCTCCCATTCCAAAGTTTGTTCCCTAGATACCATCCGTCTGCCTGGCCAAAAGCTTTAACTAAATCAGACTATTTGTAATGCTGGTAACATATTTGATGCCAAGACAAAATTCCACATTTGCACCTCATCACGATCGCTTGTTTTGACCTCTGTGTAAAACTGTCTACCTACATCTTTACCTCAGGGTATCTGCTGTTGAAATCCTTATTCTTGCCTTCATTACTCTAGGCTTAACTATTCCAATATAATCCAGGCAGAACATTCCCCCATTCTATCTTTCATAAACTTTGAGATCACCCAAAGCACGTCAACATGGGTCTTAGCTTGCACATTCCCCTAGCTCAGCTGGCACTGTCTTGTGGTCAAGCAAAGGTTTGATTTCAAAATTTTTATCCTTGCTTCAAATTCCTCCAAATCCTTGCTCATTTCTACTGGCCACAACTGTGTAGTCTCCCCCAGCCCTGAAATCTTCCGAAATATCCACACTCATCCAGTACTGGAAACTTGAAGATTCCTGACTTCAATTACTCTACCACTGGTGACTGTGCTTCAGCTGCTTTGATCTAAAGCTCTGGAATTCCCTCCCTATCTCACGATCTCCTCCACTTTATGACACTCCTTAAAACCTACCTCCTTTATTTGAACTAATTTGCATTGTGTATTGGTGTCCTATTTTGTTTGGTAAAAGGCTGTCAGGCAGATGGGACATTTTATTAAAGTACTGTTGAAGTACAAGTTCTCATTGTTGGTTAAAATACTATTGTTGTGCTGCTAGGAAGGAAGGGAGTTTCAGGATTTTGACCCAGTAATGTTGAAAGAGTACCGAGATGCACAATTCCAGATACAGCACGGCTATATGGAGCTGTAGTCTTCTGGTGTGCCGAGCAAATATGAGGAGGCTATAATGTCAAAATTTGTTCCAAGTATTTTCTTCAAAAGCAGACAATAATTGGACAACACAGTTAAGAAAAAAACTTCAAAGTACTACTGGTTAAAATGCATTTAGTCAAAGTGTTATAATCAATTGTCTCTACATGTTTTCTGATCTAAAATATAAAACTTATTTATGCTGAAAAACATTGCAAAGTAGCATCCTTTATTTACAAAGAATATTAACAATTCATAAAGTATAAATTGGCAAGATATTTACAGTAACACTTACCAGGTCAACAGAAAACAAAAGAACAATCAGAGCTATACAAGCCCCAATGATTATCACTAGGAAGAGGACAACAAGTGGAAATTGCTGGGTCATACAGCAATAAGTCTCATACAGTGAGTCAGCACTTCTCCGAGCTTCGTTTTCACTAATAAAGTATTTTCCCCTTGATGGCATTGTTATCATCCAATATTTTCCTTACAAGTTAAAATGATAGAAGTTCAAAACTCAGAGCATGGCTGTCAAGGTTCCTTGTTAAAAAAGATTTTCACTTCCCATTTGGTTAAAAAGTTCTGTTCTTGGTTCAGTCGCATTCTGGTGTTTTTCTTCCAACTCAAATGCCGTGTAAAAGAAAGTGGGAATCATTCTGCCCAGTCTGTTCTGATGTTTTGACCCTCTGTGTGCTCTTCATCAATTGTAGTTAGCATGATTCTCAGCTTTGAAAGAACATCTTGTTTCCAGCACTTCTGAATGATCATTGCCAAATAAATGATATGCTTTACAACATCTGGGGCAGTTGGTTACTGCTTTCTCCAGTATTGTTATCCTGCCAGGAGTCTAATAAAAGAGAAATCAGTTAGATTGGGTGCTTTGCATATAGGACAATTCATATTATGCATTTCAGCAAATTGTTATTCAATTATTTCTTTCTTAACTGGATTTACACAAAATTTTTGTCTATTGAACTCATTTTTTCAAATACTTAATTTTAAGTACTTTCCTACCTGTTGCTGATTTATTCTGAAAATGTTATACAATTTCAATAATCACACATAATGTATTAAAGTTGTTTCAACCTCAAATGTGTTAAATTTGTTCGGGTTCTGACAAACAGTCAGATTGGATTCAAAATTCTGTTTCTCTTTCCCCAGATACTGCCAAACTGACTGGGTTTCTCCAGCACTTTATGCATTTAAAATCAGTTATATTATCCAATTTAAACTGAAACATCACAAATATTTTCTTCTCAACTTTCCAACTACAGAAACTCAAAAAGTACAGTGGATTATGAATAGTATTTTAGTATTGATCAAATTACACATCTTTCTCATTTACCATAGCTATAACTTGTTTCTGCAGCTTTAAATGGCACAACATGCTTGAAAAAGCTTGTTTCCTATTCAGACATTTAAACTGCTTCAGTAAGTTTGCTCTGATATCCCAAATTATAACATCAACTATAACATTTATATAAAGACATTCTTATAAAAATGCCACACAAAGAGAAACTCGAGGATTCTTTTCTTTTCCCCCAAACATACAAAAGCTGGCCCAAACATCTGAAAGTAAGATTAAAGATTTAAAATACATTTTCATGCTTTTCGGACGGCAGAGACTGAGAGGGACATGTGTGACTGCTTACATTTGTAAAAGTTCCATGGTGACAGCAAAGAGTAAAGAACAATGATTACTAGCATTGAGGGTTACGTTTAAGGACCTATGACCAACACTTTAGGAATGGATGTTTGATTTAACTTCTTTCAGCACTCGGGAAACTGGGGTATTATAATTGTAGCATGAAGAATAGGATTTCTGAATAAAGCTCTATTAAAGACGGATAACTTGGTCACAGCATTTTCCCTACTAGATTACCATCACCATGGCAGTTTCTGGCCTTTCTTCATGGGAAATTATGTGCCAGAACAATCCTCACTCCAGACTTAGAATAACACAAAAGATCATTTAACTAGTCTGCACATACTGCTATATTAGCATTTTTGTAAGATTGTCAAGAAATGACAGACAAAATAGACCAATCTGTATATACCAGCGACAAATTCAAGCTTCTCTTCATGAAAGGGATAACGAGTACTGAATTTTTAGTGTTAAAATTAGAATCTGATCCATTAATGACACTGTACCATACAACCAGAATTCAGTTTAATGCAGAGTCACTTGAGAGGGGTGTAAAATAGGCTTCTGACCGAAAGGTGCTTTTCTCACTTGACAGGGCTGAAGTTACTTTCTTAATTCTCCCTATCCTTTACTGTTCATGTTTTTAATGTGCACTACCATTACAATACTTGGAGCTACCAGAGTACAATCTACAAAACTTTGTTCACACACGAGATGTAAAATTTATTACATCCATAAAGCATTTATGGACATTTGAAAGTGACCAGCGAAACTTTCTTTCCAGTTAATGGAATAATACACAGGATAAACACAGCAACTCATACCAGAAAAACCCCATGTTTTGCATGGTCAGCATATTAACATGGCCATGCAGTATCAATTAAACAGTGAGGAACAGGATGGTGAAGGAAATAATTGTATTTCATCATGTTAGAAGATGGCAACACGAGTTTAGACATCCATGTTACAGCTGGCCTAATTTGACTCTCTATTAACCTGAACCCAACTGTTTTCCATTCAGTAGGTTGTAGCTGGAGTTCACTAATAAGTTACGTTTGTCCCCTCCTATTTCTCATCCATTTCCCTGTCCCTCAACAACAGCATTCAAAAAGAGAATGTCAGCTTCCGCATTACACGAACAACATCCACCTCTACCTCATCGTTTGCAGTGCTACTTGTGCAGAAACATCTTTCACTTAAGTATTGTGAAAGACAAGGGTCATTCGCCTCTGTCACTAACTCTGATCCCTGCATTAAAATAGTGATTACAAATCAAAATGACATCATTTATTGTAAAGCATTTTGGGACATCATGTGGACAGCAAGGATGCGACACAAATGCATTTTTTTTCTTTCATTCCAAGCAATGATTCCATCCTCCTCCTGAGCCATTTCCTAAGGATAACTAGACTACCATCAGCCATGGCATCTTATTTGACTCAGATTTAATATTTGAAAAAGATATCTTCATTACCTCCATGGGTCAGAACGTCCACCTCCAATAACATTGCCCATCTTCAGTTCGGTTCATTTAGTGATTAAACACTCATCGATAACTTGTTTTTTATTTGCAACCTTAACAATTCATGTGTTCTCCTAACTGAAGTCCCATCTTGTACTTTCTGGAAATGAAGTCATCCAAAACCGCTGCCCTGTCATTGATACATTTGTCACGACAGTGTTGCTTGGACTGGCCATATTACAGAGCCCTTCTCGACAACAACTGGTATCAGAAACTAGATACACATTTCAGATCACCAAAAAGACTTTTCAGAAGGGTGGTTATATTTTATTTACCACCTATAATTAGTGCTGAAAGCCGGAGAACAATCTGGTCAAATATCAAATTAATCTGTCACAGCATTTTCAATGATATTATGAGTTGCATTAATATTCTGGAGACTGCCATAGATCAGAGACCAAATTGGACTCGCCACATAATAACTACAAAAGCAAGTCATAGGCTGGGAATTCTGTAACTGACATCCTGCACCTGCACCACTGTCTCTCCCCACGCTTACCCCAATTCCACACTCCCTACCAAAGCCTGTCCACCATCTACAAGGCACATGACAGCTGTTTATTGGAGTACTTTCTTGAATGACTGCAGTTCCAACAGACTCAAGATGGTTAACACCATCATCCAGTACAAAGCAGCCCACTTGATTTACACCATCCACCACCTTCAACATTTACTCTTCACCAGCAAAGCACAGTGGTAATACTGTATTGAAACAACTTGCAGTGCCTTTTGACATCACATTCTAAACCCTCAACATCTTTAACGTAGAAGGATAAGGGCAGCAGATACGTGGGCAACAAATCCAAGCCAGCAATGCCTATACCCCATAACCAAATTAACAAAAATAATCTTGATAAATTTACAAACTGGGGCAAGTGCTAGTTTAAATATAATAGCAGCTTTAGTAGAAACAGGAACACACTCTCCATTTCATCATTGTTTACAGCTGCCTTCAACAGGCAGAAAGTGGAAGGCAAGGGTACAGCACATCTGCTTATTTCCGGTGTTTCTGAGGAAGTCACTGGCTTATTTTCAAATGAATCACAGTTTGAAATTCAATCAAATTCCATTGCAATCTATTAAAATTGACTATAATAAAAGCAGAAGGCACTGGAACTGTTCAGCAGGTAAGACAGCATCTGTGGAAATGAGTAAACAGAGTTAATGGTCTAGATCTTCAAATGGCTGCATGTTCAGGACACAGCACAGATCGTCTAGGGATCCTGTTGCCTCTACCATTCTGCCAATGCCCATTTCTCATGTGTTCTAGCATTTCGCACCTACACCAGTACATAGCGTACTAGATAAGTGTATTTTGAGGTAGTTTCCTGCCACCAATCCTTCTTTATCTTTGCTTTGTCTTGGGCCTATCTAATGAGTAGTGGTTGAGAATACACTGCCATCAAGTTATCAACAAATGTTACACTGTTCTTTGCATTTGCAAGGTTTATTGCATTTGGTCAAACACTACAATTATGAGGGCCTTAGGGAGGTGGTGCAGATACAACTGCTCCCTACGAAAGCTACGGTAAAGCGCCTTGTCTCTACTCATAATTTGTGACATTAGAGTCAGTCAAATTAAGCATCCCACACATTAAACCAGGTCATATTTCAGATATGGAGTGACTCAGAAAATAGTGAGGCTTGAACTTCAGTCTTCTCATCAGGGATTGTGACAAGTCCAGAAGACTGTAAAATGCCTTAGTGTAAGATGAGGTATTGCTCCTCAGGTTCACTTTGAGCTTTATTAGAATAGGAGGCCAAGGGACAGTGGTCAGAATGGGTGTTGACATAGTGTGCGTTTATGGTCTTTCATGCCTGCCACCAGTTGCAGACCTGTTGGCTCTTTTTGGCCACATTTCTGCCTTCTCCTTGTTTAAAATTTGCTCCAGCTAAACATTTCTTAATTCTGATCACAGGTCATGGAGCTGGAGCTTGTGAGCCTCTCACGAGCGTGCTTTTGGTGCGGGTCATGTAACGGAGCTTAGGTGGCAAGCCATCTCCCTCCCGAGTTCTTCCAAAATTCAAATCTACCTAAATCTGCAGGCCACGCACCATGTGTAAATAAATGACTAAGTCAGTTAACACCAATATAAACTGCCCATGCCATAAGGAGGATGATGTAGTCAGTTGGGCAGGAGTAAAATACACCTTTTGTTTAAAAAGTGCTTAAAACATTAGACAGAGTTGGTGTGCAGTAATCTGATGGCACCCCTTACCTATTGGGGTATCTTCCGCGGAAACAGCAACACAGCTTCACTCCTACTTGCTTTACAACAACTGCTGTACATTGCTTCTATAATACAATGTGCTTTTTGAGTAGAAAATGATAGATGTTCATACAACATTTGTAAAGAATAGTGCCCACAGCTTAACAATGCAAATACGAAAATGCAGTGAAAACTTTATCCATAATCTCCACAAATCACATTTAAGTTTAAAACTATTTCATAAACCCAGAATTGGTTTAAAGCGGATAAAATAAGCACTTTGTTCAATCCTTTCATAGATGTGTTATTGGCTCCAGAGCAGAAATCTGGTTAAGACGACCAAGTGAAATGGGTTATTTTTAAAACAACTTTCTTGTCTGGACTTCATGTCCAACTGTTTGACAGTTCTGTAGGAGGTGGCAGCTCCCTACTGTCTTACCTAGGTGACTAGTCAATATCAGTGAGTTTACTGAACAAAAATTGGCAGGCTATTCACACAGTGGGGCATCACAGCTGTTCTAATTGTGTCCCCGGCTGATGTTGACATGTATCCACTTTATAGCATCGGTCAATATAGAGTGTTCAAGATCCAGGGTGCAAAATATTTTATTTTTTGCCCCACTCCTGTGGAACTGTACCTCAGTATGGCGTCGGCTTTCACAAGGAAGTAAAACAGCAAATGCAGTCTTGAGCACATAAAGAGATTTCTACACTTGAAACTGTTCACACCGTACTCTTGACTTAAGCAGGGATACTGAGGCTAAGTATGTCACCTTCCCTCCTCCAATGAAACTCTGGGCTAATGGAGTCCGGAGGTGCATTTTTGAGACAAACCAAGGTTTTGATAGTTGTGACGAACATATCAGCATTATTCCAAACTGGTAGCTTTACACCAGCTGCACGTTAATGGATTTTAAAAAATCTCTACAGTTCAGAGGTACTGCACAACAAGGCAATGTGATAGAATTTTTGACACTCCACGATCACCCTCAGCCTGCCCCAATCTCTTGGAAAACCTGCCGATATATAGAATTACTCAGTCACACCCTTCTATTGTTACTGACCTTTGGCAAGAGTAACAAAGTTTTGGCCTTGCTTAGGTAATGTACTTGTGAACAAACTACTTCAGACGACACATGTTTCTATGGTTCTCTGAAGTATCAAGCGGCTAATTATCCAGCGGCGAGTACATAGAATAACAAACATCGTTGTTTAGGGTGGACTACTCATTCAATATGGAAGAATGGTTATTTGATCTAAAAATCGATTGAGAACTATAGTCATTTATTGCCTTTTGTTTCTGTGCACTTCAAAGAAAGTTAAAATACATTCCTACCTGAAACTTATTTTACCCGACGAGCAGCGAGGATAACTTCAGTGCAGCAGTTTGAGTTTACAAAGATACGGCCAGTACCACAGAATTATAGGGTTGAATTTCATGCACAAGAGTCTGATGCTAGTGGTGGACCAGAAGTGGAAGGGAGTGCTGCTCTTTTCAGGAAAGGCTGGACACACATTATGCAGCAGTCAGCAGTGCAGAGAATTGGAACCTGGTCATTCATTGGTGGGAACAAGGTGGGGGGAAAAAAAAAATCAGAGTCTAGCACCAGCTGGCAGGTTCAGAAATCCAGGTAATACATTGCAAACATCTGCTGCAAAGGACGTGATGCACAGATACCTCCCTGCAGTTTCCCTCCAAAAGTACCAGGAGACTCCCCAGGCTGATCAAGGAGGCTGCAGTGAAGATTAGCAGCCACTGGGTCCACCACAGTCACACGTGGATCCAACGTAGTAAAAGGGTCAAGAAACCTGCTTCACACCAAAAAGCTAGTGGCTCCCATGAGGGCACTGAGCTATGTCTCAATGTGAGGAGAGACGTCAGCCAGCCAAGGGTTCAGATCGTTAGCATCAGCAGCAGATGTAACTGAAGATCTGATGATATGAATGTGAGCCAAATCAGGAAAAGTTATACAATCAATGTAAGGAGTGCAAATGTGGATCACTATCAGAGAGATCCCATTATCTGGTGCGTGCAGATACAGGGATTAGATGCCCATTTAGGCCACAGAAAATCTCCCCTAATGTCTGCAGAAGAAATTGATTCATAATGAGACAATTCCTCCCGTAGGAGGGCAAACACCCAGTGAAATGTATACTGCAGCACTTAGCCCGAGCGGTGCAAGCAGAAGAACCACTTCTTTAACATGATCTGCGCAATGAGCATCATGTTGGACCATAGGTAGACCATTGGTGGCTGGAAGAACACAGCAGGACAGGCAGCATCTGAAGGAAATGAGCGGCCAACATTTCAGGTTTGTCTACCTTGGATCCCAGCATCTGCAGTTTTTTTGGCTCTTGTGGAACCAAAGGGTTGGCGCACTGTACCTCCCTCTGCTGGGCTTTATGCATTCGTACATATGGCCCGGGCTACATTTTCAGCGGATAGTCCATGTCTATCAAGATCTATCTTTGCAGTTGCACAGGCTGCAGTGCCTGAGTGACTTTAGTCTGGTGCTCGCAGACACAATGCACATTGACAAAATGGAACATTTCCAGATCAGACCCTGTGATGTAAGCAATAACCTGATCTACAGAAACCATCCAGCCAAATTAGCCAACTGCCCACCCCCCTAAGGAGTCAGATTTAATGGGGTAAATTAGACATGTTGTAGCTAGGAGCTACACACTTAATGTTGGTGTCTGTTGGAAGGATTTAAAAGTTGATACTTACCTTGTTTGACCAGATTATAAATGCCATTCCATTGGGTATTAAGCCCTGCAATCAGAGTTGAAATTAGCATTCAGGTTAAGGGAAAGAAGACTGTGTCCAAGACCAGTATATTAAACACAAATAAGGACCATGATAAGGGACTGAAAGCATAGCTTGTGAAAGTGAATTGCTAAACTATGTTCAAAGATAGGTCAATAGAAATGCAATGGTAGCCATGTAGGTAGGGTACTAAATGAATGCTTTGTGCAGGTATACAGGTAGTTGAAGATGGTGGTGTTTCCATGTATCTGCTGCCCTTATCCTTCTAGATAGAAGGAGTCATGGTTTTGAAAAGTGCTGTGAGGATCTTTGTTGAATGTGTGCAGTGCATCTTGTAGATAGTACAGATTGTTTCTACTAAGTGTCAGTGGTGGAGGGAGACAGTGGATATCTGTGGACGTGGCGCGAATCAAGCAAGCTGCTTTGTCCTGGATGGGGTCAAGCTTCTTGAGTGTTGTTGGGGCTGCACTCATCCAGGCAAGTGGGGAATATTCCATCACACTCCTGACTCTTGCCTTGTAGATGATGTACAGGCTTGTAGATGGGGAGTCAGGAGATGGGTGACTCGCTATAGTATGCTAAGTCTCTGACCTGAATTTGCAGCCACTGTATTCATGTGGTGAGTCCAACTGAGTTTCTGGTCAACATTAACCCCCAGGATGTTGATAGTGTGGTATTCAGTGATGGTAACACCATTGACTATCAAGGGGTCGTGGTTAGATTGTCTCTTATTGGTGATAGTCATAGCTTGGCATTTGTGTGGCGCAAATGTTACTTGCCACTTGTCAGCCTACGCCTAGACATTGTCCAGTTCTTGTTGCATTTGAACATGGACTGCTTCAGTATCTGAGGGGTTGTGAATGGTGCTGAAGATGGTGCAACCATTGGTGAACATCTCCACTTCTGACCTTATGATGGACAGAAGGTCACTGATGAAGCAGCTGAAGATGGTTGGGCCTAGGACTCTACCCTGAGAAACTCCTGCAGCAACGACTTGGAGCAATCTTCCTATCCGCCCGATATATCAGCCACTGGAGAGTTTGCCCCGATACCCATTGATTCCAGTTTTGCTAGGCCTCCTTGATGCCACACTCTGTTAAATGTATCCTTGACGTCAAGCTCTTTAGCTCTTTTGTCAGTATTTGAACCAAGGCTGTAATGAGGTCAGGAGTTGAGTGGCCCTTGCAATTGGGTATCACTGAGCAGGTTGTTGGTGAGTAATTGCTCCTTAAAGCAATACTGATATCAGCATCCATCACTTTACTAATGCTCAAGAGGAGATTGATGGGGCAGTATTTGGCTGGATTGGTTTTGTCCTGCTTTAATCTACATAATATAGCTGTGCAGTTTTCCACATTGTCGTGAAGATGCCAGCCTTGTAACTGTATGCAAACTGCTATGTGATGCGAGCAACAAGTTCTGGAGCACGTCTTCAGTCCTATTGCAGGAATGTTGTCAGGACCTGTAGCCTTTCCAGTATCCAATGCCTCCAACTGTTTCTTGATATCACGTGGAGTGAATCGAATTGGCTAGAAACCAGAGGAAGCGACCAAGATGGATCGTTCACTCAGCACTTCTGGCTGGAGATTGCAGTGAAAGCTTTAGCCTTATCTTTTGCACTGAGGTGCTGGGCTCTTCCATCATTGAGGGTGGGGATATTTGTGGAGCCACATCCTCCAGTAAGTTAATAGTCCACCAACATTCACAACTGAATGTGGCAAGACTGTAGAGCTTAGATCAGATCCATTTGTTACAGGATCGCTTAGATCTATCACTTTTTTGGCATACAAGTAGTCTTGTCTGGTGGCTTCACTAAGCTGACACCTCATTTTCAGGCATGCTTGGTGCTGCTCCTAGCATCCCCTCCCACACTCTCCAATGAACCTCTAGCTTGATATGGTAATGGAAGCATGGGGGATATGCTGGGCCATGAGGTGACAGATTGTGGAATACAATTCTGCTGCTGTTGATGACCCACAGCCCCTCATAGATGCCCCGTTTGGAGTCACTAGTTTGAAGTCTGTTACACTAACCACAAAACAATGGAAGTTATATTCAGCGAGAAGGCAGGACTTCATCTCCACAATGACTGTATGGTGTTCATTTGTCGATACTGTCATGGAAAGACGCATCTGCAGCTGGCAGATTAGCAGGGATGAGGTCAAGTATGTTTTTCCCTCTTGTTGGTTCCTTCACCACCTGTTGCAGACTCAGTCCAGCAACTGTGTCCGTCAGGACTGGACTAGCTCGATCAGCAGAAGCCAATCTTGGTGGTGGACATTGAAATCTCCCACTCGGAGTACATTTCCTACCTTGCCATCCTCAGTACTTCCTCTAAGTGTTGTTCAGCATGGAGAAGTACCGGTTCTCAGCTGATGGAGGACAGTATGTGGTAACTAGCAGGAGGTATCCTTGCCCATGTTTAACCTGAAGCCATCAGGCTTTATGAGGTCTGGAGTAAATGTTGAGGATTCCCAAAGCATCTCCCTTCTCATTGTATACGACTGTGTTACCACCTCTGCTGGGTCTGTCCTGCCAGTGAGGCAGGGCATATCCAGGGATGGTGACAGTGTCTGGGACATTGTCTGTAAGATCTGATTCCATGTGTATAACTATATCAAGGTGTTGCTCTTCCAGTTTTCGCAGTAGCCCCCAGATGGCAGACAGAGCAGTTTCTGCCATTGTCTTTACGAGTGCCTAGGTCGATGCCAGGTGATCTGTCTGGCTTCATTTCCTCAAAACTTTGTAGCGATTGGTACAACTGAATGGCATGTAGAAGGCAATTCAGAGTGAATCACAATGCTGTGGGCCTGGAGTCACATGTAGACCAGACCAGGTGAGGATGTCCCTTAAAGACATTAGTGAGCCAGACAGCATTTTCTGACAATCAGCAACGGTTTTGTGGTTTAATTGTGGACTTTTTTTGATTGAATTCAAATTCCACTAGAATAGGATTTGAACCCAAGTCCCAGAACATTAGCTCAGTTTCTGGATTAACAGTGTAGCAATAATAACTCAAGGCCATTGCCTTCCCTAATTAATGTGTTCAGAACTGAATCAATAAGAAATAAATACTCTGGCAAGTCAGAAGAGCATGGGTAAAAGCAGTCTCTGTCGAGTTTGGAAAATACAAATTGTGCTTTCAATTTTAAAATAACTACCCTGTATTAGTGAGTAAAATCGGGGGGAAATGGGTAAAAGCACAGTACAGTATTTAAGGAGTGAAAGGTAAACTTACACTAATTTTCGAACAATACATCAAAGTAATCAAGTCAGTGCAAATAAGAAAGGCATTTAACCCTATGTCATGTTGATAAATAGCAAATTTGTTCTGGTTATTCTTCAAGATATTGCCCGTGGTTTTCCTCTTGCAATTAACCTGATCAACTTCCTATTCCATTTATCATGAAGAACAATACTTGTGTATATTAAACGCCAGGCTCAATGAATATGTCCATAAAAGACTTACTTCAGAACTTTCGACTTTGATAACTTCAGACCTTAATTATGTCTCATTTACGTTTTAGACTTGGGTGCACAGGAGAGCGTCCAGGAAATGTGAAACAGACCAGCACTTCCAGCATGCAACCTTGAGTAAAAAAACAACTTGTAGCAAGGTTCCACTCCCAGCATGGTCACTTGGTATTAACTCCTTAATGAGGCAGCATATGACCAGCATTCTGTGTTCTCAATTTAAAACTATACCACCCAATGCATTAGTCACTAACCATATGTAATCAATTTCATTTTTGAATATGAAATAAAATTAGACAGTGATCAGGCATGCAATCCAAACACTCATTGGGATGGCATACGCATGTGCACTTTGATCTCGACATGCATTTGTTGAAGGACATTAAAAAAGAGGGAAAGTATTTTTGATTATTTCCAGTGTTTCACTTCTTTGACACCTGAATATAGATGTTTGTGCAGTATGTACATGACGCATTTATCAGTATTACGCACACAAAATGCCTTCTCCTGCAAGTTGACGTGGCAAAAGCTGTTTTGCTCTGGCCATTATTTGTGGTCAGTTAGGAATATCTACTAGACAATGCTGTTTTAAATCAACTGCAATCTTTGCTTTGTTTGGCATCTTCTCGTCATTCTTCTGTGAATGTTCGCTCTACTTCTGTCGTCAAAACTGTAACAAATGGCTCTGCTCTTTGAATATCATTTCATAATTTCACTAGATATAACCAGATATTTAATCATCCAAGGGATCTCTGCCTTTTTGTACAATGAGTTTGGAGACTATTCGACTCATTGCTTGCCTCTCTGTGATTCAAGTGTTTGTTTCTATCCCGCTTTCTCTCTCTTTCACCCAACAAGATCCTTCCGTTATTTCTGTTGGGGGGTTGTGAATGGAAAATATTAACTAGCTTTTCAGCGTACAGTTATACCTGTCCATCAAGTATTTTCTATTCTCTACGTTCATCTTGAATTTCCAGTTTTTTTAAAAAATCGTACTAGTGAACTACAAGCGTGAAAGGTAATTTGTAGAAGAGCCAAGTACTGATGGATTCAGATTACCATTTTAAAAGACAAAGACAATCTGCAGTTCGGGATGAAACTTCACAAGACGCTACTAAACTAGGTTGCACGTTCACAGCAAGTAGTATGAACACTGCTGCAAAAACCTTAAAAGGTAAACTAAAGACTTACATTCAGCTGTTTTTATATGACCTCAAGATATTCCGACATCACTGTTAATTCAATGCAGCACATCTGAAGTGTAGTCATTTTAGAATACTGTATAGGAATCTTGGCAGCCAATTTGCTCAGAGGAAAGCCTAACTAACAATGAGATTTTTTTGACCTGATAATCACTTTTAATGGTTTCGGTAGATGGTTAGCTATTAGCTAAGACAAAGCCCCATGTTCTCCTTTGAATAATAATAGAAAGACTTTACCAAAGGTTAACTGGACAATACTTAACCCTACCATTACTCATTTCTGTGCATTGACAAGTGAATTTTTCTCAAAAGGTGTATAATGAATATGAAATTTCAATTTGCACATATTAGGCTGAACTTTAACTATTGTTTTGCCTGTGTCAGTTGTATCAAGTACCATGGATGGTTTCTCTTTCTGAGGCCCAGAGGATTTTCTTGAATGTCTAACCAAACTCACCTCATTAACTACTTAGCCCATCCCTACGTAGCCCTGTTCTATAGTCTGACTCTCTCCCTGTTCCACACGCACCATATCCAGAAAAAAACTCACCACTGCCAGGGCATTCTAGAGCTGACCAGCATCCCAGCCACTGCTGCCATCTTTAAAAAGCCATTGTCCATCCAAACAAAGGGCTGTCTATCAGAACTGCTCTCCACATCTACCGGCATTTGCCCCAGACAAGGGAACACTGGTATCTTGTTCTGCAGGCATGGAGCTGGAGGCTCTCGCAGCTAGATTACAGAGGCAGAACATCCTCCTCATCCAGGACCAGCAAAAAGAGGCATGATCCCAGTGCATGACAGCCTGGTCTGAGGTTCCCAGCCACATGAGTGTACTCTCAGCTGTCTGGAGAAATGCCCAGCAATACAGGATGAAGGTTAATTACCTTCTACACTCTGCCAATCTAAGTGTCACCATCTGCTTTCCAACACCTCTCTCTCACGCTCTCTGCTACTGTACCAACCTCCCAACTAGGTCCATGCTTCATCACTCTCATTATTGCCTGCAACATCTTTCACTCTCTTCGTCCCACATAGCCTATCCCTGAAACCATTAACTGTGCACTGGCGTAGAGGACACCAGTCAATGGCAGGCACAGTTTGACCCTGATAAATGTGAGTTGATGCACTTTTGAAGACAATGGAGTACTCTACAAATGGCTAGATACTAGGAAGCTTTCCAGATTTGGCAAACTGCATTGATACAGAAGTGTGCAGCCACAAAATGCAAGCTTCCTCTTAGAGAAGAGAAACAGAGTGATCTTGCATGAAGACAGCAAAACAGGTTAATAGGGTGGTTGAGAAGCGAGACAAAACACATGTACTAATCAATCAGGGCATAGATTATAAGAAGAGGAAAATTATGATGGGCATGTACAAAACTTTGGTTAGGCCACTGCTGGAGTACTGTATGCACTTCTGGTCATTGTACTTTCAAAAAGGATGAGAGTGCAATGGAGGGGGTGCAAAAGAGATTCACCAGGATGTGGTCTGGGATGGAGCATTTTAATGAAGAAGAGAGGCTGGATAGACTCAGGTTATTTTCTTTAGAGCACTCAAGGCTGGGAGGAATCCTGATAGAGGTGTATAAGATTACAAGGGGCATGGACAGCACATAGAACATTACAGCACAGTACAGGTCCTTCAGCCCACGATGTTGTGCCGAACTTTTACCCGAAACCTAGGATCTATCTAACCTCCACCCCTACCTTATACTATCATCCATATGCCTATCCAATAGCCACTTAAATGCCCCTAAAGAGGCTGACTCCACTAGCCTCTCCAGCAAAGCATTCCACACCCCGACCACTCTCTGAGTAAAGAACCTACCTCTAACTTCTCTCCGCTATCTATCTCCTTTCACTTTAAAACTACGTCTCCTCGTAAAAGCTACCTCCACCCTAGCAAAACGTCTTTGGCTGTCTACTCTATCTATACCTCTGATCATTGTGTACACCTCTGTCAAGTCACCTCTCATCCTTCGTCGTTCTAAAGAGAAAAGCCCTAGTTCTCTCAAACTCTCCTTGTAAGACCTTCACTCCATTCCAGGCAGCATCCTGGTAATAAAATGTGAGGTTGGATGAACACAGCAGGCCCAGCAGCATCTCAGGGGCACAAAAGCTGACGTTTCGGGCCTAGACCCTTCATCGGAGAGATGAAGGGTCTAGGCCCGAAACGTCAGCTTTTGTGCCCCTGAGATGCTGCTGGGCCTGCTGTGTTCATCCAGCCTCACATTTTATTATCTTGGATTCTCCAGCATCTGCAGTTCCCATTATCACTGATACAACATCCAGGTAAATCTCCTCTGCACCTTTTCTAACGCTTCCACATCTTTCCTGTGATGAGGTAACCAGAATGGGACACAATACTGCGGATGTGGCCGAACCAGGCTTTTGTGCAGCTGGGTGAACAGAAGGCAGCTGCTCATAGAGTCACTGAGTTACAGATTGGAAACAGACCTTTGTGTCCAACCTACTGACCATGTTTCCAAATCAAACTAATCACACTTGCCTGCATTTGGGCCACATCGCTCCACATCTTTCTCATTTGTGTCGTTATCCAAATGTCTTTTGGGGAGGAGGTTTACAGAAGATTTGCAGAAAATTGTTTTTCATTCAGAGGTTGCCTGGAATGCTCTGTCTGAGAGAATAGCTGAGGCAGGAAACCTCAACTTTTAGAAAGTACAGGCATAAGCACTTGGAATGTCATAACATTCAAGTCTACGGGCCAAGTGCTAGAAAGCAGGATTGGTGGAGATAGGTTGGTGCAGATCTGATGGGCCAAAGGTCACTTTCTGATTCTATGACTGCCCCACTCATACCAAAGTAACAGCTGGGTCACCACATATTACCTGCCTCTCTCTCATTCCAGGACGAATACAGCCCAAGTTGGGCAGAAAAACAGGTAGTGGTTTGCATGACATTCAACTTCACAACCTTGACTGGCCCAAGTGGCTGACTGACCATGTTCAAACCCATGGACTGAGAGTGGAGACTTCTCTTGACAAACTGCACTAGGAGGCCCTGGCCAAAGGCTGTGATCCTTAACTGAGAATTAGTGATGACCATGACAACATTCATGGCTTTGTGTGGCATGGCAGCACTCTGCACCTGGTATTTCTGGCTGATAGGCAACACACAAAAAAGACAAAGCAGGGATGTTTCAAGGACGCTTCATCGAGGTTCAAAATTAGTGAATGCTAAGAGAACAAGAGCCCAGGGATGCAGCCTCGACCAGTGCGTGAACTGGATGAAATCCTTGAGCACATATAGTCCTCACTGCAGCAAGGACAATGATAGTTGCTAGCGCAGCCCCAAGGTACAGCACTGAAGTGGGGAAGTGTGCTCTATGTGGATCAGCAATGGGCTGTCAAAGTTCTTTGAGGCTGACACATGCCAAATACCAACATCTACGGATATGAGGTGTGTGTGGCTTGTGTCCATTCAGCATACCCTAAGATGTTGTTGCTGAGTGTCCAGTGCGAAGGTCCTTGGAGCAAGTGCGGAGCAGAAATAGTCAAATGCCCACTTGCATTTCCATGTCGAGAACTCTCAGCATTGAATTTACTCACTGCAAATGGTATGATAGAAAACTGCAAATTAATGAGGCAAAATCTGCAAATAAGTTGTTCAAGTGCAAGAATCCCCCTCATGCTGGAGCTCACCGCTACCTCTTGACAATCATACCTCAATGGCCAAAATTTGGATAAGAAATCTTGTAACTAGTTGTAGCAAGTTGTTCCCAATGTCAAGAAATAGAGGGAACTGCAAATGCTGGAGAATCCAATATAACAAAGTGTGAAGCTGGATGAACACAACAGGCCAAGCAGCATCTTAGGAGCACAAAACCTGACGTTTCGGGCCTAGACCTCTGATGAAGGGTCTAAGCCCGAAACATCAGCTTTCGCGCTCCTGAGATGCTGCTTGGCCTGCTGTGTTCATCCAGCTTCACACTTTGTTCCCAATGTCAAGGCAGGCCTCACTGGACATCTCACACATACTGACACATTTCCTGCAATAGCCCAAGTTGTTCAGGCTCCTATGAAATTCCACTCGAGATCTTTCCTAATCTTCCAAGATGCGTTCAAATCAGTCACTTACATGGATTGCCATCATAAAAATTTATCCAATTTTCACAATTGGAAAGAAAGCTCAGGAATGAATAACACAATAAGAAGCTGTGTTAAGAAAGAGCACTCTAAATAATTGCCACGTTGAACAACCACCTTTTCCAGATATATATCGTAGCTAATTGCATTGATACAGAAGTAGGTAGTCACAAAGTGCAAGCTTCCTCTTAGAAAGGAACAAATGAATTGAATCTTTATTACAAAATCAATGCAATCAGGAATTACATCTACCATAACAATTTTAGCAAATGCTATAATTATGCTGTAATTAATTGTAAGTGGACCGGTCACAAATCTAAAAATTGGTGTTCACGTAAAATTTCCAGTCAGGAAAAATGTGAAAAGTGTACACTCAAAAGGATGCTGAAATTATAGTTTAGATCACAACTCATGCGGTAACAGTTAGTCCGTGTCTTAAAACTGCACCTGGAATGACTGAGCCCATTTTCTTTCTTCTTCTATTCAAATCAAGGGAAATATTTAGAGCTACAATCTCAATCATAACTTAAAGAAACCCAAGTGTGCAACTGCAGAAATGTTCATTGCAACATTAGCGCATGTAGAGCAAAATGGAAAAACAGGAAGTAAAAGCAGAGAAATGTTTCATGGATATGTCAGTGTACTATGCCCTAAGTGCTGGTGCTCATAGTGAAGGCTTCTACCAGCCTTTTTATACATAGGAAACGACAGGGTCTGCATGAATAACACCGCTTCCTGGTCTAACCAGAGGAATGTCTTAAAGTCAACCAGACAAAGTTCACTGCATGTTAGCAGCTAGTTACAGATTACCTTGATATGATGTACCTTGTTACTGGGACTTTGAGGAGGGGCAGATGTTAGATCTCCCTCTTCAGAGATCTTAAAACTATTCTGCCCACAGGTCCATATGACACCATTATAGTGGGTGGTGCTTTTGGCATTGCTCAGTATTAACCCTTCCAAATCTATATACATAAACAGTATTAAATTCAAACCATACAACTTCTAACAAGTAAACTCTAAGCATAAGCTTAGGGGAGTGGAAATTAGAAGAAACGTCTGATGTCTTCACTGGAAAATCAAATGATTATTAAATAGGTTCATAAAAAAGGAAGCTGCCCAAAGAAATCAATATATTTTTGGGATAACAAGGTGTAGAGCTGGATGTGCATAGCAGGCCAAGCAGCATCAGAGGAGCAGGAAAGCTGATGTTGCCGGTCTAGACCCTTCTTCAGCATTTTTGAGAAAGAGTCTAGACCCAAAATGGCAGCTTTCCTGCTCCTCTGATGCTGCTTGGCCTGCTGTGTTCACCCAACTCTACACCTTGTTATTTCAGATTCTCCAGCATCTGCAGTTCCCATTATCTCACTGTATTTTTGGTTTGTGTTTGGACAGAAATGGATCTAAAAACTATTTTTTACACAGAAAAGTTAGTTACAAAGTGTTTTGAGTTACAAAGTGAATAAACATGACTTGGATTTATGGGTGCTCAAACAAAAACAAAGTAGATTAGATATAACAATTATTGAGCTAAAATGTATGATAGGCATAAACTTCTTAAAATTGTTGCGACAAACATCAGGATTCTACCCTCTTACACAATCTACAGTGTGATTTTAGTGCTTTTACTGAAATTTCAAGCATATATAGAAGAACCAAAGTGAATTATGTGCCATTTGCACAATTAAAGCACGAAACAATATCTCAAATAAAAAAAGAGAATTCTGGAAAATCTCAGCAAGTCTGGCAGCATCTGTGGAGACTGAAACTGAGTTGACGTTTTGAGGATCCCAAGGTTCACAGCATTCAAGAAGTGTAGAAGTGCGCTGTAAGTGGATCAGAGAGTCGTAGCATTGTACAGAGGTCTACAATGCTGAAAAAAGGCCCTTTGGTCCATCGAGTCTGCACCAGTCGAAAACGACCACCTAATTATTCTAATCCCATTTTCCAGCACTGGGCCCACAGGTTTCTTTGCCTTAGCATAAGTGTATATCTAAATACTACTTCAATGTTGTGAGGGTTTCTGTTTCTACCTCCCTTGCAGGCACATTCCCGCTACTTTTGGTGAAAACATTTTTCCTCACAATCCTCCTAAGCGTCCTACTCCTTACCTTAAATCTATGCCCTCTCGTCATTTATTCCCTCCATCAAGGGGGAAAAATAGTCTTCCTCTCCACTCCGCTAGGCTCCTCATAATTTTATACATCTCAATCAGGTCCCAGCTCAGTAACCTGTACTCCAAGGAAAACATAACAAGGAGCACCATCACGGCTCTCAGAGGCTAGCACAGTGGATGTCAACGTCTGTAGATGTGGGCACATGTGGCGCGCTGAAGTAATCACGGAGCATGCCCCAAGATTTTGGTGCCTGGTGTCCAACATGGAGGTTGCTTGGAGCAAGCGATGACTCCAACCCACCAAGCAGCCACCCCTGGATTCCCTCTGATGAAGGGTCTAGGCCCGAAGCGTCAGCTTTTGTGCTCCTGAGATGCTGCTGGGCCTGCTGTGTTCATCCAGCCTCACATTTCATTATCTTGGATTCTCCAGTATCTGCAGTTCCCATTATCACTCTGGATTCCATGTCAGCTTTGTCCAACATCTAGCTTATTGGGAGAGTTTGGCAAGATTGTAATCAAAAGGTTAATCAGGTGAGTTGAACCATCAACAGGGACCTTAACAAGCGTTAAACTTACAGGTGCCCAGCGAGATTCTTATGAAAAGCATGAAATATCAGGCAAAATGACGTTGACAAGGAGACGTACCTTGCTGAATTTCTCATCCTATGCTGCCGTATATCTCGCCCTATAAGATTGGGCCCTGTGCTTTTTTAAAACATTCATGGATGTGGGTGTTGCTGGATAAGCCAGCATTTGGCACCGATCCCTAATTGCCTAGAGGGCAATTAAAAACCAGCCAGATTGTTGTCAGCTTGGAGTCACGTGTAGGCCAGACAAGGGAAGATTGACAACTCCTTCTCCAAAAGACATGAGTGAACCAGACGGGCTTTTTCAACAATAGACAATGGATTCATGGTCATCATTAGACTCTTAACTCCAGGTTTTTACTGAATTCAAATTCTACTATCTGCCATGGCAGGATTTGAACCAAGGTCCCCTGTACATTAGAGATAATGGGAACTGCAGATGCTGGAGAATCCGGGATAACAAAGTGTGAAACTAGATGAACACAGCAGGCCAAGCTTTTGTGCTCCTAAGATGTTGCTTGGCCTGCTGTGTTCATCCAGCTTCACACTTTGTATTCTCCTGTACATTACGTGGGTCTCTAGATTAACAGTCAAATGATTGTTCCACTCGGCCATCACATCCCCCAAATGTATTCAGATATTTAAACAAAGAATTGAAAACGGGCTTTTTTCTGTCCTTCAAATGTGGTGAACTTAAAAATATGTCCTGGATTTAAAGGGAAGTGGAAGAGTTTAGGGAATAGCCAATAAAGCCTGTAAGATCCTGAGGTTTATTAAGTCGAAACAGAAACAACAAAAATCAGCAAAGTTTTGCTACACTTTTTAAAAACACCAGGTCAGCCATAGTGTCCAATTCAAAGCTTTAGAAAGGATGGAAATAAAAACTTTGTACAGATTTACTGGAACCGTTCCAATAATAAGGGATTACAGTTTTCTGGATAGACTAAAGAAGCTGGAATTGTTTTTCCAGTGAGCAAAGAAAAAGATTTTCTGAGATGATTAAAACCATGAGGGGTTTAGATTGTAAACAAAAAGGACTAATTTCCAAAAAGAACAGACCTAAACTGATTGACTAAAGAACCAGATGCAATATCAAGAAAAGCCTTTATCCCCTTAAAGAGAGGTTATGATGTGGAACACACTGCCAGGCAGGGTCATGGACGCAAATTCAGTCGTAGCCTTCAAAAGGCGGGAATTGGGTTGAATCATTAAAGGGGAGGAAATGCAAGGGTAGCAGATAAGAACCACAAACAGGACTAATTGGACTCCTTTCCAAAAAAGCTAGTAAAATCTTGACCGGCCAAATGGTCTTTGTGAATCCTGTGGTATTATATGATTCTTTGAGGATCAAGGGCTATGAGATAATATAGGTCAGCAATGACTGGAAAAATGGGTTTGGGACATTTATTGTGGGATACCAGTCATACACTGGTTTACACTGCAAGGAGAATATCAAGGCAGCCAGGAGGGTATTAGTATAGTTGAGCCTGGAGTTAATAAGGGCAGTGAAAAGTGCTTCACCAGATAAGGCTAAGCGAGGCTCGATGGAAAAAAAATGGAAGAGGGAATAATGGAGAGAGGGGCTAATGGTATCAGATTCTCAGGTCAGGGTCAGATCGTTCAAGCTCACTGGACTGATGGGGATAAATTCAGAAAATGCTTCTGAGAACAATTTAAAACAGGTATAAAATGCATTCAACACTGTATTGTGCACAAATACACAATAAGGTTCACCATAAAAAATGCAAGGAAACAAACCAGAGCAGGTCAGCAAGGTGAGGCTAGGAGGCAAAACAGTTATCATATAATAACCAGCTTTCATGTTTGATCAAGGAAGGAAAAGCTTCAAACAAAAGTTGATCAACGAGAGAACTAAGTCTGAAACAATTTAGGCTGAAAATTGGAAGGGAAAGTTCAAAAGAAAATGGCACATGTCTAAATGAGATTAACAGTCTCAGAAAATCCTAGTAAACAGAAAATGAAACTGCACCTGTAAACACAGTTACAGAAAAGAATAGTCAGATTAATCTATGAATAATTCCTAAAGAGGAAGCACACAACAAAAGTACAACAAATGACGAAAAGATTGTCACGAGGACTACTGAAGGGAAGAAATTCTAAAAGAACTTGAAGTTATACAGTGATTCTTAAGTTTCAACCTAAATTATGGACTCTAGTGAGTAGAGGGATTTCAGTCCACAAATTTCTGATTCATGTGAGAAAAATATAAACACTAAGGTAAGCAAAGCGAGCCATGGTAGTGGCAAAGGGTTTTACAACCACATTAGAAAAATGGAGAAGCATCAAGAAGGGGATGGGATCACTCAGAAACGAGGATGAGGAAATGGTTATGGTTGATAGGGAAATGGCAGGTGGTGAGTGAGCACTTTGCATCGACATTTACCAGAAGAGATTGGAGGAAGTTGACTAAGGCTTACAAGATGAGGAAGTAAAAGAACATACACATGTGCTAAAAACGAATCAGATATTAAAGATCTGAGGGGCTAAAAATGTACACATGTCTAGGACCAGATGATATGTACCCAAAAGTGAAAAGGTTTGTGAAGGAGTATCATAAAGATTAAAAATGATTTCATAAAATTTGTCAGTGACAAAGGTTATGTCAAAATGATCAAAATATGGAAACAATACAAGATAAACGCATGTGGACTTTTTTTTAAAAAAATGTTAAGGAAGCACATTGCATTTTGGGATTTGTATCTTTTGGAATCAAATATAAAAGCAAAGAGGTCGTGACGACTCAGTACAAACCAGTAGTTAACCTAAATCTAGAAAGTACTTGCATAGTTTTGGACTCCTCATAATGCAAGAGGGAAGAAGGCAGGTTGGCTGGGAATATCTAGTATAAAATTAAGTTTGCACTCCAGGCCAATTTTAAAGAGTTAACCCAATGTCTACAAATTCATGTTTGATATTTTGATGCAGGTCATTAAAACATTACATGGTTTTGATTAAGCACCAGAACTGAATTAAAAATGCTCCTGCTCCAGGGCACAATAACAAGCTGGATTTTGCAGTCGGCAGCAATTCATGTTTCCTTGGAACTGACCTTTAGAAAAGATACACCAAGAGTTCGAAGGATTTCTGCATCAAGGATATGGCCATTTTTCAGGTAATAAACAGTTCTACAGTCACTTTTGAGTTTGCCCCATGTCATCACATTGTTCTAGCAGCCACATACATTCAAGAATCCATAGCCTACCATGGAGTGAACAGCACCAAAAAACAAATCACTATTTAAACACAATACTCAGAGCAAACGGAAGAATAAAATGTAAAAGTCGGGCTAAAAAAAATTCTGTAATATCATGAACTAACTTCACAGAAATATCCTTCATATTATTTCAAAATTCTAGTCTAAAAAATCCAGTTATTATTCATATTGAAGACGTTTAACAACATTCCATCAATGTAAAATTGCTTTATTTTTCGGGACCAGATCACTTGTTCAGCCACAGCCATTCCTCACATTGCTGTTAAGAACTGAATTATAACAGTGTAAAAGGCTCAACTTTTTGTGATGTTCCTGCAGCAATATTACAGTAGAAAGGGAGAAGTCCTCAGCAGCAATGTTCTCTTTCAGTTGAATCACTATAGTGATGCAGAAACTCCCAGTAGACCAATGATATATTGTTTATAAGTTACTACATGTACCTGGTTACGCCAAAGAAATAAATGGGCTCACTTACTTAATCAGCACCTGTGTAATCAAATAAAAAATCTAAAGGGAAATTTTCTCATCAGATCAACTGGTTTCACTGATTTCTAGCTTTGATAGTTCCACAACACAGCTTGAGATGGAGCGCAGCATCAAGATTTCCATGTCAGTCTGCTAAATACTTAAGGTGCAGTCAGTTTCAGACAAAGAATGACAGTGACTGCAATAAGATCGCCATTAAAAATTCAGCCTGCGCTCAGTCAAATCTTCCCTGTGACAGTGTTTTAACTCATCCAGTAACACCCATTATAGTCCAAAGCGTATTCTTAATATAGACAGCATTTCGGTAACACCACGGCAGTGCCATTATGTTAAGGATAGAACGACTGTCTCAAAAATTATCCATCCTTCTTAATTTTCTAATTTAAAAAAATTATAGAGGTGAGGAAAGGCACAAGGGACATGGAAAATCACAATTAAAAACTTTACGAAAATTCATTGTGGATTTCAAGTTGAGGACACATGTTTTCTTCTCAACAATTACACACCTTTTATATGCATGGGATATAAATTATTCTCATCATACCCATGGGACATGGATAACCCTGAGTCTTTGCTGATGAATCCCTACAGCAATTGCAGCTGGGTATGTTGTTAGGCCAAAAGCACAACCTCAGTCTCTCATGTACAGATACAGATTCCAACCCCAAGTAATATTAATGAATCAAGCAGATTATACTGAAATTTAGTCAGTCATTTTATTGCCTTTTATTTCTGAGGCATAACCATAAATTGGTAGCTAAAAGTTCTGTTTTATATTTTGCCTTAGTAGGATTTGCACTCATTTCATCCCATTTGATAATCTAGTACCATACAACAATAGGCTAAGACTTGCCCAGACTCTGAACTTGCTGGTCATATTTATCACCAAACAGGCTCTAATTAACAACTAGATGAGAATATTTATTTATTGTTTCTGTTTACAAAATTGTGGTTATTTGGAATTGAGGTTATAGACAGAAATACAATGAAATGTTAACACTTGTTACCTATACAAGATGCAGAAGGAGACAATTTAATCTGACAGCTTGTTCTACCATTCACTCACACAGTGGCTAATCTGCCTATTCAATTACCTAAAGTTTATTTCACACATTCATTCCACAACCAGAACAGAATTTCTGAGCAAGGGTCACCAGAACCAACATGTTAATTCTGTTTTTTCCTTCACAGATGCTGCCAGACCTGCTGAGCTTTTCCAGAAAATTTGTTTTTGTTCCAGAACAGAATTTGCTCTGGTATGATTCACCTTCTGTTTTAATACTGCTTAGTATTTGATAGGCAAATGTGATAAACACCTGGATATTGTGTTATCGAAGTGCCTACCTCCTATACTATCGTGTGAAACCTGCAGTTTGGTTACCATTCAAGTAAAGCTTCCAGTTGGAACTCCAGGTACAAAAGAAATAATCCCATTTCCTTTGGGTGTAAAATAACCAAAATTGTATGAATATTCACCATTTAAGGTCACATACTGAACAATATTTAGCCAGTTATTTAATGTCTATGACATAATGTAAAGTGATAAAACAGGTGCACTCCGTGTGGTTATTCATCATGTGAACTCGAACAGCGATTTCTGGCAAGCTTTGTCACCATGTTAAGCTTTATTTGTCTTCACCCATTTGCCTTTAAGAACTTCGGCGCGCGCACACACACACACACACACACACACAGACAATGTTTACAGTCGATAATAGTGGATCTCCATGGTTTTTCCCATGAGAATAAAGACAAAACAAATTTTCCTTGGATTACTGTTGCCAGTTAAGCCTAGAATATACCAGCTGATTAAGGCTGTCATAATCCTTATGGTTCAATATCATTTATCCATGAGCAACTGTCAGCGATCGTGTGACTGCCCAAGCCTTTTATCTCTCACAGCTTAATCGGAACGCGTACACAGGAGTAGGCCATTCAGCCTCTTGAGTATGTTCCACCATTGTGGTCTGTATCTTAACTCTATCCACCCACCTTGGCTCTATATTATCTCATGGAAAATGTCACTCAGATTTAAAATGAGGAACAAACACATTGTGCCATTGATGACAAGTCACTGCATTATTCACGGCACTATTTTCTGATTCTTAAAAAAGTGTTGGTCGCAAGGAAGTAAACAAGCAAACGTAGGCGGCACGGTGGCTCAGTGGTTAACACTGTAGCCTCACTGCGCCAGGGACCCAGGTTCGATTCCAGCCTCGGGTGGCTGTCTGTGCAGAGTTTGCACGTTCTCCCTGTGTCTGCGTGGGTTTCCTCCCACAGTCCAAAGATGTGCAGGCTAGGTGGATTGGCCATGCTAAATTGCCCATAGTGTTCAGGGGTGTGTGGGTTATGGGGGATGGATCTGGGTGGGATGCTTCAAGGGGTGGTGTGGACTTGCTGGGCCAAAGGGCCTGTTTCCACACTGTAGATGGGGGATGGATCTGGGTGGGATGCTTCAAGGGGTGGTGTGGACTTGCTGGGCCGAAGGGCCTGTTTCCACACTGTAGGGAATCTAATCTAATCAAAAAAAATTTTATTCTTTACAATTCATATAAACTCTGATTCTGGGTTACATAGCAAAAAACATGAAAGAGATAACATTAGTGGAAATGTTATACAGAGAAAAGGTGAGCCTCTTGCCAGTTATGAAAAATATAGATTGTAGAGAATCTACTAATTTCTGGGGCACCTTTTTCTTGCCAGGCAATTTGTTCGGTATCAAGCACTGGATGAGCAGAAAGCTCCTCCAATTAAATACTGAAAAGACTGTAGCTATTGTCTTCAGGTCCCCATGACACACACTGCTCTCTAGCCACAGACTCTAAACCTCTTCTTGTTAACTGTCTGAGGTTAAATCAGACCAGCTGCAATTTCAGTGAATATATTTGTCCTTGACATAAAAGTTCCCAACCATATATCTGACATATCACGAAGACTGTTTATTTCCAAGTACTCATCTTCACCCGAATTCATCTCATCTCAGCGGATCTGCTTCTATAAGTCTTATCCTTGCCTCTATGCTTGGCTGTTCAAATGCAGTCCTGATGGCCTTCCAATTTCTCCCAGGTGAGGGACGGATAACAAATGCTGACCTTACCAAAGACATCCACAACTCACCAAAGAACAGAAAAGCAAATTCTGCCCTTTAAACTTGCAATCACTCAAAACTCATGTCCTAACTGGGACCAAGGCTATTTACTCACAATTACTCCTTCTTAAGCCGGCCCTTGATTTTAAAATGTTGATCTTTTACATCTCCACATTTTCCTCCAAACTTAGAGATATCTGCACTCACTGAATTTTGGCCTCTGGATTGTCTAGGTCCAAAGATCTTAAAATCAAGTCACAAATTTTGCTTTTTTCATTTTAAACAGTTTTTGCCCGGGGCCTCTGACCACCAGTAAACATTTCCATCTAACATATCAATTTCTTGAAAAACAACATGAAGCTAGATTATGTAATCTCTGCTCATAATATAACCCGTTCAGCCCCAGTAATATCTTAGTGAGTCTACCCCAGACTCTTTCCAATGTCAATAATATCCTGAAGTCTAGCCCCCAGAACTGTACATCCCTCCACAGTGGGCAGCACGGTGGCTCAATGATTAACATTGCTACGTTAACACTGCATCAGGGACCCAGGCTCAATTCCTTGGGCGAATGTGTGTGGAGTCTGCACAGGTTTCTAATTGGGTGCTCGGGTTTCCTCCCACTGTTCAAAGATGGGAAGATGAGGCAGATTAGCCATGGGCAATGCAGGGGTATGGGGATTATGGATCACAGTGGGATGCTACAGGGTCAATGCTGATTTGATAGGCAAAATGGCTTCTTTCAGAGCTTTGTACGGCTGTAATTGTAGCCTCCAGTTACAAAGGCTAACATTTCATTTGTCCTACTGCTTATTTTTGCACTTGCATATTGTATTTTAAGTGATTTGCACACCAGGATCAACAAGGTCTGCATGGACGGTGTCATAGCAGCTTGTATTGAGATCATTCAAGTTTTTTACCATCTCAAGGGCAGCAGGCACATTGAACACCAACACCTACAGTTTTCTCTTCAAAGCAACACACCATTCGTATTTGGAACTACATAGCCGCTCCTTCTTCATCACTGGGCCAAAGTCCTAAAACCACTCGCCTAACAGTATTTAGTGTGGACTTATACCATGTCAGCTGCAGTCGTTCAAGGAGATGGCTCACCACCATCTTTTCAACAGGAATAATTTATTTTTCCTTTAGTCATTCACAGGATGAGGGTGTCGCTGGCTAAGCAGCATTCATTGCCCATCCCTAATTGCCCAGAGGGCAGTTAAGAGTCAGCCACATTGCTGTGGGTCTGGAGTCACATGTAAGCCAGACCAGGTAAGAATGTAAGTTTCCTTCTCTAACAGACATGAGTGAACCAGATGGGTTTTCCGACAATCGACAATGGATTTGTGGTCATCATTAGATTGTTAATTCTAGATATTTATTGAATTCAAATTCCACACTCTGCCAGAGCAGGATTCAATCCCAGATCCTCAGAACATTATCTGGGTCTCTGGATTAACAGTCCAGCGATAATACCACTAAGCCAACGCCTGCCCTAAATGCCAATCTAGCCGGTGACACTCGCATCCATGAATGAATAAAACAATCCAAATGACATTATTATAAAGCTTTCAACTGATGTGACAAACAGAAGAATTTAAACTGCCTATCATAACCTCAGATATTGCAGAATCGTTACAGTGCAGAAGGCATTTGGCCTATTGTGTGTGAGTATTTTGATTTCATGTCTAACCTGCTCCTTTGCCCACAAACCGGCAGTGTTTCTATTTAAATAATGATCCAATACTCTCGAGAATGTCTCAGTTGAACCTCTATTCACCACACTTCCAGGCAGAGCATTCTAAACACAGACCACTCATTGAGTGAAAAAGGTTTTTATAACGCCACATTTTCCTTTTTGGCAAAACACTTTTAAAACTATGTTCTCTGAGTCTTTTACAAGGGAGACAATTTCTCCCCATCTACACTTTCCAGGCCTTTCATGATTTTGAGCATTTCTATCAGATATCCACTCATCCTTCTCCTCTCCAAGGGAAACAGTCCCAGCTGTGCCAATCTAGTCACATAACTGAAGTTTCTCATTCCTGGAACCATTCTTATAAATCTTTTCTGTATAGTAGCCTTTATTTTATACCATCTCACCATGCTTTTTCTATCAAAATGAGCTATCTCTCATTTCTCCACATTGAACGTCATCTGTCACCTCTCTGCTCACTCCACCCACTTGTCAATATCTTGTTGAAAGTCGACACCCCCCTCCTCTGACCCAAAACTTGGATAAGTTGTAAACATGGACAAACTTTTGAAATTTGTACCCTTCACACCAGGGACTATACAATCTGTTTATAACAGGAAAGCAAACATCCCAATACTGGCCAATGGAACTTTCCTCTAGCCTGAAAAAATACTCATTAAGCATTGTTGTCAGTTTCCTATCACTCACCCATCTGTGGACCCACATCAGTCCTATCTCTTGTATTCCTTGGCCTACAACTTTCCTGGTGTGTGTTGTGCAGCACTTCATGGAATGCCTTTTGGGAGTCCACGCACAGCAAATAACATCCCTACTTTCACCAACCTTCTTCTGTTACCTCTTCAAAATACTCCAGCAAGTTAGACACTATTTCCCTTCAACAGATCCGCGCTGACTCGTTTGAGTGAACCCACATTTTTCCAGGTAACCATTGTTTACTAAATTTTGCCACGATTGATTGATATGTACTTGCAGAGCTTACCTTTACAACCCTTTTCGAACAAGGGTGTAGGTGCTCCTGAACCACTCCATAATCCAGGGAAGACTGAACAACTGTTGCCTTTGCCATTTCCACCTCACTTCCTTCAAAATCCTCAAATGCACTTCATCCAGCCCCAGTGCCATATCAGTTTTAAGCACTGACAGTTTAACAAGTGCTGCATGATTATCAATTTTATTCTCTTCCAGTGACCGAGATTCCTCATCAGACACCAAGGCACGTGCAGCATCTGCCTCTTGGGCAATGACAAATGCAAAGTACTCATTTGGTCATGTCTCTTGCGTATCAGTATAAATCTTGCTTTTGCTCCCTAATTTGCCCTACTCCTCTCGTAACCACCTTTTACTGTTGATGTCCTTATAACAGGCTTCGTGATTTCCATTCATGTGAACTGCCAGGCAGCTAAATCATTATTCCTCTTTGTTTCTTTTATTTACTTTTCATCTCCCTTCTAAACATGGTGTACTCTGTTTGATTCTCAACTGTATTTACTATCTGACACCTGTTGTAAACACAATTTTTGTTCTTTATCTTAATTTCTATTTCCTTTCTAATTCAAGAAACCCTAGATTTGTTTATACTACCTCTCCATTTTAAGAGAATTACACCTTGAATGCGCCCAAACCATCCCCTCTTTGAAGGTAGCTCGTTGTTCAACTGCTACTTTTCTTGTCAGCCCTTGGTTCCGGATGATCAGGTCCAGCTTTACTCTGGCCCCATTCAAGTCAGTTCTGATTATTGTTACTTGGGATTGACCAATGTAATTTTCTACTGCTAACCTAAACCTCATGATACAATTGACCACTGTTCCCCAAATGTTCCCCTTCTGTCACTTGATCTACTTCTTCCATCCCGTTCCTAAAACCCAGGTCTAGCGGCGCATTCTTTATGTTAGACAGGGCACACAATGCTGCAGTGAATTCCCATGAACACAATTTAGGAACATTTGCCCTTCACTGCACCTTACACTACCAGTATCCCATTCTACATATGTGTAATTGAAGTCCCCAATCATAAACTGCTCTATGATATTTACACCTCTCTGGAATGTTCTTGTGGATTTGTTCCCCTACATCGTTCCCACCATTTGGTGGTCTGTACATTGCACTGTGAATGTAACTGCTTCAGACTTATTCCTTAGCTCTGGCCAAATTGATTCTGCCCTTGAACCCTCGGAAACATCCTCCTTCTCTAGTTTTACAAACACTTAATCAATCATCAAACGTCTTCATTCCTCCTTTTGCCATTTCCTATCTTTTCTATACACCAAATGTATTTAACACTCATTAGAGACAAGAAAAACTGCAGATGCTGGAATCCAAGGTAGACACACAGGAGGGTGGAAGGACACAGGAATCTAGGCAGCATCTGGAGGAAAGGAGCAGTCAATGTTTCGAGTATTACCCTTCTTCAGGACTGAAACATGGACTGCTCCTTTCCTCCAGATGCTGCCTGGCTTGTTGTGAGATAGCAATAATTGCAGGTGCTGGAGTCAGAGTCAACACAGTGTGGAACTGGAGGAACACAGCAGATCAGACAGTATCTGTGGAACAGGAAAGTCAACATTTCGAGTTGGGTCCCTTCATCAGATCCTGTTCTTCCAGCCTCCTGTTTGTCTATACTTCCACCCAGATTGCCCTTCCTTGAGCCAGATCTCTGTAAATCGTTACAACATCATAAGCACACGTAACAATCTGTGCCTGTAATTCTCCGATCTTCATAACAATACTAGGCATCCCAGAGCGCTTCATGGTGAGTAAAATACTTTTGAGACGTAGTTATAATATGATATAAAAGGACAGCTCTAACTTGTGCACAACTAGGTCCCACAAATGTGATGATGTGGAGAAAATCTCAGTATTCAGTTATGAATATTGACTGTTTCGAACAAATGTGTTAGGTTGTACCTTTTTTTTTTAAAAAGAATCCCTAGTGTGGAAGCAGGCCATTCCGTCCATCAAGACCCACCCCATCGCTTTTACCTGACATTCACCACGGCTAATCCATCTAACTTGTACATTCCTGGACACTACTGGCAATTTAGCTGGACAATGCACGCCTTTGGACTGTAGGAGGAAGTCAGAGCACCTCGAGGAAATCCACGCAGACACAGGTGGAATGTACAAACACAGACAGTAATCTAAGGGCAGAACTGAACCCAGGTCCCCTGGCGCTGTGAGGCAGCAGTCCTAACCAGTGAGGCATCAGGCCGGTATGTATGTGAATATGAAAAACTTCAACTTTGAGCAACTAGGTTTTGTGGTGCTATATCATTTAGTATTGCTTTTGAAGAAATTATTATACACAGTTTAATTTGAACATCGTTATAACATCTCTTTTTCAGTTTATAGCCTAACGTTTACAGAAATCTCATTCACATTCTCATTCTTCACATTACAGGTCCTCAAATCTTTGTACAGCAAGCTTATTCACTAACAAAATATTTCGCAAAGCACATGGATCCTGCTAACTGTATATAAATTATGTTTAATTATACTTGGTAGTTGACATCAAGCAGTGATTTGCTTCAACTTCTATCGATATTCGTAGATTAAATTATGGTTGATGTTGGTTACTGTTGTATGCTTGTGTGCATTGCATTCAGCTCATTGTTTTTGCACTGGCTTTCTGTAGAATCAGTTTTCATATCATTCCATTATGAGCTGAAATAAAGGATCGGTGCTGAACTAAATAGAAACTCAAAACTGGATTATGTAATAAATGCAGAAAATAAATAGCTCAACACCTTTAAGAAGGATGGTTCATGTTTTGGGTGCATATCATTTTACCCAGTTTATGTATACAAAAAATAATTTTATCTGCTTCTGAAACCAGAGTGGCATATCTTCTTTCGGTGTGCACCTCGTGCTTACAGACAAAAACACAAATAGTATAAGCTAGTTTGTGGCCCTGTGTTGTTGTGGGTTTCCCATGTCAAAACGTGGGACAGAGTGAACATTTATTTGCCAGCAAGCGTGTTTTTTAAATTACCTACGTGGGAAGAAAATTATTTTATTCCACTATTTTGCTTCATCTGCAGACCATGGTAAAACTCCCTTATCATGGGATGCAAGTCCATCCTTTTAATGTTATCTGTGAACATTCACTATGAGCTCCAAAATCTTTAAAGGTAATTAAATAATGTCATATTTCTGCACTGATTCTATATTTAGATCGGAATCCGAAATGAGAGGCTAAGCGCACCAATTCAAAAGAATAAAAATTTCAATAGTAGCAAGAATGCTGGAAACAAAAGGCAATTGGTGGAGATATCAATTTTACTGGGTAAAATTCACATTACTTTTGTCATTCATAACAGAAGAAATGAAGTCAGTGTTACCTCTTACCACTTCATGAGTTTCCAAAAGGTTGTGTATGTTTTTCAAACAATGGTTACTAATAATATAAACAAGAGATGAGCACTTGATTTAAAATACATTTGCTACAATAAATGTTGCATAACGAATCATACTATACACTCCTTGCTTTGAAAACCATGAAGAGTAATTAATCATACCAAGAAGTCCTTATTAACTCAAAAATGTCACTGGGAAGATGAATGATAGTTTAAAACTAGCTGCGTGTAGTGAATTAAAGTTGTCTGCAAGATACAGATCCCGTCAGTGTGGAGTTTCCACATTCTCCCTCTGTCTGCGTGGGTTTTCTCCGGGTGCTCCAGTTTCCTCCCACAGTCCAAAGATGTGCAGGTTAGGTGGATTGGCCATGCTAAATTGCCTGTAGTGTTCAGGGAACTGTAGATTAGGTGGGTTATAGGTGGATGGGTGTGGGTGAGATGCTCTCAGGTTCGGTGTGGACTTGTTACCCCGGAGGGCTTGTTTCCACACTGTAGGGATTCTATGATTTTATGATACCTTTCAACATTCCATAAAGGAGGAGAAATGCAGGAGGTTATCACAGGTTGCAAAGGAGCATGAACCTAATTGTTAATATGATAATATGATTAACAAAAAAAATTCATTTAACATTGAATGAATTGTTTCCAAACTTTTGACTTAGTGGAAATACAAAATATTTTTCTATTGATTTTTGAGTTACTTAGAATGTGAAAACATTAAAACATAAACACAGCATATAAGCAAGAATTGATCTCAAACATGTCTTTTCTTGAATAAAACCTTTACTAGCCAAACCAATATTACAAATCTGGGAATGAGAGCCTGAATATCTGAATTATTTAAGCAGGTTCTGCAGCCTATGAGCATGCTTTTTCCCAGACTTAAATGGTGTTTCCATGACTTGCACAGATTCTCGCACAGGAACACTTGATCTCCTTGTACAGAAATTTAAAACATTTCTCATGTGTAGAATCTTAACAGTGGAAAGAGTAGTTTCAAGAAAAATACTTCTTCAATTTACACCGAACAATTTGAAAACATCCACTTCATGCAAAGTGTTGAGAAGCAAAGCTTATGTAAGTTGTCAATTTAAATTACTTTTTGCACACAGATATACTTTGATCTCCAACTACTTTCTGTTTCGAGTTGCATGTGATGACTGGACCCGTGGTTGTGTAACTACTCCTGAAGCACAGCGGGCCTGAATGAAGGTGGCCACAGATCAGCAACAGGAATGTCAAAGGAAGAAAATGGGTTCGGTAGGTTCAATGGTCTGTTGAGAGCTGTAAGGGTGAGCGGCAAGCAACAGCCAGGTCACAGTCACCAACTCTACATGTGACAACATTTGCAAGAAACTGACCCATGTCCAATAAAGCTTATGTTTTGGTTACCACCTTCTACTCCTTTGCCATCCCTTTATGTTCTCTTCCTGACCATCTCTCTGCGAATCTATCCAGTCTCACAGCAGGCTGATCTCATTTCCATTCACTCGGATAATGTTTATCTGTTCACCAAGGCTTCCTTTGCCAATCCTGTTGCTTAAGTGATGTCAATGGCCTATATCTCTCTCTAGACTATCAGCTTTCACTGTTGACAGATACAGTTCTCTCAGCACCAGAAAAGGCAATCCAGCTTTTCCACCTGTTGGGCGGTCATTGTTTATTCTCACCAAATAAGCTGGACATGGTCGCTGCAATAGAAGCCCTTGTGTCCATTTGTATATACCAGAATAAACCAATTTAGTTCAGATGTGATATCTAATTTACCTTCCCCATCGGTTGTAGAATCCAACAGGGAGGATGCATTGTTAACGTTTCAAGACCAGTGACCTTCCTCACCAAAGGAGGAACCCAAATATTAACTCTGTTTTCTCCTTCACAAATGCTGCCAGACCTGCTGAGCTTTTCCAGCAACTTTGTTTTTGTTCCCGATTGACAGCATCCACAGCTCTTTTGGTTTTTATTGAGGGAGGATACATTTTTCTTTCCACATACAGATGCATGTGACAGTGGCAGAACAATCTCATAGGACCCTGTCTTGTCAAAGATGTTAGACTATATTATAAACAGCTAGCCAACCAAATACCGGATTTAGAAATCAGGTCTTTTTTGATCTCGGAACGGAAGTTTTCAGTAGATACAGGCTGAGTGCATGTGCTGCGTTACCATCCATATACCCAGCACAAGATTTCCAAAACCAACTCTCTACTTAGGGTAACAAAGTGTGAAGCTGGATGAACACAGCAGGCCAAGCAGCATCTCAGGAGCACAAAAGCTGACATTTCAGGCCTAGACCCTTCATCAGAGAGGGGGATGGGGTGAGGGTTCTGGAATAAACAGTGAGGAGGGGGGGAAGGCGGACCAAAGATGGAGAGAAAAGAAGATAGGTAGAGAGGAGAGTATAGGTGGGGAGGTAGGGAGGGGATAGGTCAGTCCAGGGAAGATGGACAGGTCAAGGAGGTGGGATGAGGTTAGTAGGTAGGAAATGGAGGTGCGGCTTGAGGTGGGAAGAAGAAATAGGTGAGAGAAAGAACAGGTTAGGGAGGCGGAGACAGGCTGGGCTGGTTTTGGGATGCAGTGCGGGGAGGGGATGAACTGGGCTGTTTTGGGATGCGGTGGGGGAAGGGGAGATTTTGAAGCTGGTGAAGTCCATATGGATACCATTGGGCTGCAGGGTTCCCAAGCAGAATATGAGTTGCTGTTCCTGCAACCTTCGGGTGGCATCATTGTGGCACTGCAGGAGGCCCATGATGGACATGTCGTCTGAAGAATGGGAGGGGGAGTTGAAATGGTTCGCAACTGGGAGGTGCAGTTGTTTATTGCGAACTGAGCGGAGGTGTTCTGCAAAGCGGTCCCCAAGCCTCCGCTTGGTTTCCCCAATGTAGAGGAAGCCACACCGGGTACAATGGATACAGTATACCACATTGGCAGATGTGCAGGTGAACATCTGCTTAATATGGAAAGTCATCTTGGGGCCTGGGATGGGGGTGAGGGAGGTGGTGTGGAGGCAAGTGTCGCACTTCCTGCGGTTGCAGGGGAAGGTGCCAGGTGTGGTGGGGTTAGAGGGGAGTGTGGAGCGAACAAGGGAGTCGTGGAGAGACGGTCTCTCCAGAAGGCAGACAAGGGTAGAGATGAAAAAATGTCTTGGGTGGTGGGGTCAGATTGTAGATGGTGGAAGTGTTGGAGGATGATGCGTTGTATCCGGACGTTGGTGGGGTGGTGTGTGAGAACGAGTGGGATCCTCTTGGGACAGTTATGGCGGGGGCGGGGTGTGAGGGATGTGTTGCAGGAAACGCGGTCAAGGGTGTTCTCGACCACGGCGGGGGGAAAGTTGCGGTCCTTGAAGAGCTTGGGCATCTGGGATGTGTGTTCACCAGAAACCAGCCCAGTTCGTCCCCTCCCCCCCACTGCATCCCAAAACCAGCCCAGCCTGTCTCCGCCTCCCTAAACTGTTCTTCCTCTCACCCATCCCTTCCTTCCACCTCAAGCCGCACCTCCATTTCCTACCTACAAACCTCATCCCACCTCCTTGACCTGTCCGTCTTCCCTGGACTGACCTATTCCCTCCCTCCCTCCCCACCTACACTCCCCTCTCCACCTATCTTCTTTTCTCTCCATCTTTGGTCCGCCTCCCCCTCTCTCCCTATTTATTCCAGAACCCTCTCCCCATCCCCCTCTCTGAAGAAGTGTCTAGGCCTGAAACGTCAGTGTTTGTGTTCCTGAGATGCTGCTTGGCCTGCTGTGTTCATCCAGCTTCACACTTTGTTATCTTGGATTCTCCAGCATGTGCAGTTCCCATTATCACTGAAGGAACCATTCAATACAGGTTGAGATGTTTCCAATGAGTTGAACAGCTAACAAAAAAACTCAAGCGATCTTGCATCATTTTATTGCCGCCTGTGGGTGCCCCGATGAAATTGTGCCCGACAGGGGACTTGTTCAGAGGAGTGTCCACAGTTCTTGAGAATGAACAGGTAAAACACATGACAGCTCCACACTCTCTCATCCTGTTTCAAATGCAGCAGCAGAGCGCACGGAACAAATTGTTCAGGGGCCATTGTTAAAAAATTGCTGACACAAACTGGAAGCTGAGTCAGATGTAACCAAATCACAAACGGGTGAATCCTCAATTTATTTATTGGAACACACCTCCTCTTACTGCCAGTAGCGTGCTAGTGGAATTCTTTTGCAGATGGCAGACTGGAATTTAAGTTTTCACTGCTGAAACGACTTTTGCAGTTGGTAAAAGAAAAATGAACAAACAAACAATCTGAACAGGGAGTTAGGGAGAAAGAAGCCTAAAGCTGAACCACAATGTTAAGGAAAAGAGTATTATAAGTGATTGAAGTGGCTACCACGGAGAGTCATAAAAATGACTAAAAATATTTAATCAAGGCTTTCAGAAGTGGAATGGTTACATTTGTACATGCAGTTTATGTTCTATCTTCACAGTTTCATAAAGAGGAAGCAAGTTGAATAGAACCACATGAACTGGTCAACTGGAAGAGGACTGTGCCAATAATTACTCCAGCACAGGGTGAGCCTGAAACCAATTCGGCTGCAAATCGTAATCAGACAGATGGGTCTGATGAAGGGGAAAATTCAATCAAAGGATAAAGGGCAAAAGTAATTTCTTGGTGGAGAAAACTGTTCCTCAGTCTCAGACCAAAATAGTTTAACTTGCTTCAAGTTATACATGGGTTTGAGTTCAGAAAGAAGTGGCCTCTTAGGAATGGGAAGCCAGTAGTTAAGTTAGAATTGTAAGGAAATGGAAACTGATTAATGCAGAGAAGTTGTGTAATATTTTTAACACTGTGAAGTATCTTCATTAAAGGAGGAGACAGTGTTATCGCACCCCTTGTGGCAATTTGTACACATGCTTATAAACGAGTAAGCCAGTTTAGTTCGGACGCTATGGATTACACACTGTTTTAGCCCTGTAAAAAGGTCACAATGTTCTAATCCTGATGTCTTGCCATTGTATTCCTAACAGACACAACCTGATATGGTCAGAAACAAAAACAGAAGGTGCTGGAAAAGTTCAGCAGGTCTGACAGCATCGGTGACAGTACAAACAGTGTAAACATCGCAGGTCCAATGATCTTTCCTCAGAACTCTGATATGGTCAGATACTGCACATTGACTGCCAAGTGAAAATTCAAAACTTCTCTTCTCAAAGGTTTGTCAATCAGGTCAACCAGGCACTTAGCAAGATGAATGTGTGTTTTGGAGTTACGCCCTAATTCCCTCCCTTTGAAAAGTCACATCATGGTCCCACAAGGGCTAGTGCATCATTTTGAAATCATACCCACATTCATTCCTGCCTCACTGGTATTTGGAAATTCCGACTCTGGCCATTTGATACACAGTCATTTTAGAACCACAAGCTAACTTAGTTACATACTGCACAGCTTTAACTCTTCCAACAAAACAAATACTCTGTATTACCATTTTCATTCATTAATGTCAGCTTTATGTGAATTATTATGTTAAAGTTCTGGATGAAGCTTTTCATCACAAAGCATTCAATACCATCAGGTGAATATTCCTCATCAATTGAGGAAGCACAAACACTGAAACCATGCTGAGGATACCAGCGAGAGACCTTCTTGGTCTATTAATGTTTAGATTTTCAGGAGTTGGTGGCAAAATGTTATATTCAGATTGCCTCTTTGGTGTCAAAGAAGGCACGACCAAATGGGGGATGAGAAACAACTAACGCTTCCAACACTGGCAATCTCTCCCTTGTTGCTCACTGTTGCACGATCTCCAAATAGAAATTTTAAAAATTTCACAGGTAACATGAATTCTATCCTCATTGGACACTGGGACCATAGCAATTACTGCCCAGATGTGACAGCTAAAAAATTTGCAAAAATACTTAAAATGAATTGACACATTGTAATTAACTGGTGTCAACTTTTAACAATGAGTTGTTCCGAACGTCACTTGCGTCCTCCCAGCCTTTCAAGTAGATCCATAGACATGGTGTCAGAGATTGCAACATGTCGACCACAAAGGGGCTTCACAGTACAACATTTACGCTGAATAAATTAAAATTGATTGGCATTGTTTACCGAGGGAAGATGTGAAGCTTGGTTTGATTTATGCATCAGCATGAAGTCCACAAAAAAGACGTAAACAGAGAAGCAAGAAGTATGATAAGTTTAAATTACCTTTGCAAAACAGCAAAAATAAAGCTCTATCTTATGTCAACATTTCCCCTAAATCAGGAAAGGATTCAAAATACCACTCACATTCTCATACACGGGTTTTAGATAATGGCCTTAATAAGAACAATTTACACAGCTCGCCAACTAAGTTCTGATGCAAATTTCAGCAAGTTTTCCACTTTCACCCAGAAATCAGTCATTTATCCAAACTGCCTGGTTCAGTTGTTGAACTCACTGTTTAACAGCACCAGTTACAAATTATGCTGACGAAGTAGTAAACCATTTAATTTGTTCAAAATCATTTCCAGTATGAAGTCCATTCTTTCAGCATGTTACCAAGTCAATAAGCTCATAGAATGGATACTACAATTTTAGAAGTATTGCTTGGATCTGTTCCTAGATAGAAGGAACAGCTTGCTCAGCTGTAGCAGAGCGAAAGCTAAAAATGAACAGTTGAGAATTACAATAAAAATATTAGGTCAAAATACAGGGCTAACAAACAAGTTGTGAAAGAAAGATAATTATTTTATATGTAATTATAAATGTCACAGACAAGGTCATAGGAGCTGTAACAATTATGGAGTTTGTAATACATTTAAAGCAAATATCATTTGACAAATAAAAATAGCGATCCTAAAAAGACAAGACATTAACTACCTTATTTGGAGCACATGTGTAGCCTTTTTCCAGCTGAAAGCAAAACATTGCACTTTTTGTGAATTGCCAAGACTTCATCTACAAATACAGATCAGGTGGGTTTTGCTGCTTATATCTCCCTGTGAGACCCCCAAGGAGGATATTAACATTGCCTGAAATGCTTAGGCTAGGTGTTTTCCAGTTTCAATGCATGCTTAGAGTTGGCATTAGATGTTGCAGTTATCAGGCTGTTATTATTTACATAAGCAGTTCATTTAGTTTAAGAAAAATATGAGACACACAGTTCTGATAGAGGATAGGGGGCAGACTTCGATAATACATGCTTGCCTGTCCACAAGGTGAACACCTTTGCAAAAAATCATTAGTAGGTTGCACCTGACATTACGGCTGTTTTGTTGAGGTGACATTGTGACCAGCTTTCTTGTAATTTCAAGAACACAAGTCCAGCAATTAAATGGCTTACGAGTCAGCAAAGTGGAACAGCGTGAGTAACAGTAAAGGTAATAAAGCATCACCAGGAAATGAGATATTTGTCAAATTGACAAACTAATGGAATGATTAGTCAGTAGCAGGACAGACCTTTGACTACAACTGCCTGCTGATCATATTAGGTCAAAATACAGGGCTAACAAACAAGTTGTGAAAGAAAGATATAATTATTTTATATGTAATTATAAATGTCACAGACAAGGTCATAGGAGCTGTAATAATTAAGGACTTTGTAATACACTTAAAGCAAATATCATTTAACACTGGATTCACCTGATCATGGGTGTCTGTATGTCCAAGAATCACCTGCGAAAGAGTGAATTCTTAAGATCGAGAACAACTGGGGAAGGAAAAGTAGTGGGCTGGCCACAGATTTCATTTCATATGCCTTCTCACCTACAAATATGCTTGCAGGGGGTTATAAAATCCCCCACATTGCTTCCTCTTGTAGGGCAGAGTAAAGCTGGAGACCAGTTGTCCAAAATAGTCACCAGGATATCCAACAGTAAATTTAGATCGAGCTTCCTCACCAAACGTGTGACAAGAACTCACTACCACAGGGTGGGGTTGATGCAAACAGTGTAGGTTAATTTAAGGAGAAATTAAACAAGAATAGGAGCGAGGACAAACTAGGTGCTTACCGCTGATGGGTTTGGATGAGGAAAAAGTGCACGGAGGCTCAAGAGAATATTGATATAGAATAGTTGGACAAAATAATCTATTTGCCCCATATATCCATAAAATTCTTAGTCATTTCTAACCTCCGGACATGGCTGGTATTGTGGGCAGTAAGTGGTTAGGGTGAATGACCCAGTAAACAGACATAAATGATCAGACACTTAGGTGTAACATAGTGCTCGCTACAACTAACGTGTATTGTTCTTAAGATGTGGGCATCACAGGCTAGGCCAATTTTTTTGGATATCGTTAATTGCACTGGAGAAAATGTTGGTGACTTGGTGACAAATGGTTCCTGAATCACTGCAGTCCTTCAAGAGTTGCGATGTGCATGGTGCTGTTAAGCAGGGAGTTACAAGATTTTTGACAGTGAAGAAATGAAAATATAGTTCCAAATCAGGATGATGTGTGACTCGGAAGGGAACTAGCAGGTAATAGTATTTCCATGTATCTGCTGCCCTTACCTTCCAGGTGGTAGAGGTCACAAACTTAGAAGGTTCTGTCTAAGGAGTCTTGGCAAGTTGCTGCGATGTCTCTTGCACATCCTATTATACGTCAGTGTGGAATTTATTGCCACAGAAGGCTGTGGAGACAAAGTCTTTGGGTGTATTTAAAACAGAGATAGGTAAGGTCTCGCTTAGTAATGATGTCAACGGTTACAGGGAGGAAACAGGAGAATGGGGTTGAGAAACATAAGCCATGAGTGAATGGTGGAGCAGAGGCAAATGGGCTGAAAGGCCTAATTCTGCTCCTATATCTTCTGGTCTTATGAAGGGAATGAACGCTTAAGGTGGTCAATGGAATACCGATCAAGGGAGTTACATTGCCCTGGACCTTTCAAGATTTGTGAGTCCTTTTGGAATTGCACATCTAGGCAAGCGGATAGAGTTCCATCACACCCCTGACTTGCACCTTGTAGCTCGTGGACAGACATTCCTTTGAGCATATGTGCTGTTTCCTTTGACTCCACCTGGAAGAAGAATTTAATCTGGTAGAAATCACATGGAAATTCCAGACCATTCAGACAATTTCAGGAACTATTCCTTCAAACAACATACAGTGTAAATTGGGAACCCTCTCCTGCTGAAAGCTTTTAAGGCTCGGTCAATGTAAAAAAACAGTCAAAATCTTTTGTTCATCTAAGGTTTGCAGAGTTTGTTCTCCCATGTATGGCTAAATTTATGTCATAAATCTGTCACAACAAAAAAGCTTCAATTTCCATGACTGACGATTGCTGCAACACTCCAGGTATCTTTCTTGTTCTTTTGTTCATTAGTTTAAATATTTAGTGCTAAAATCTTCTACATTTTTAAGACTTCCAAACACTTTTAAATGAAATATAACCAAAACATTATTTAGCAGCTTGTACACAACAAGAAAACACGCTACGTTTTAGTTACAGCAGCTTTATATCATGGTTCGTATTAAAAGCACTCCTCTTGAGGTCTCAAGCTATGTGTTAGTCACTACATTGCTGACTGGTTCAATTCCTGGTCATTCTGAAAGCAACTTGCCTTAGTCACTGCAATTACAGAGCAGCAGCAGCAAACATCACAAAACTCAGGCCAAAATGTACTTTAAAAGTAACTTAGCAGCTGAACTTACTGCAGAAGGCCGAAGAGCTGTTGCTTTGCTAAAACGATCACCAAGTGATCAAATGACATAGATAATATCGCTACTGTAGGAAGTGGCTTTTTACAGGAAAATGCACTTCAAACTGAAAAATGCAGAGCTCTCATGCACAATATATAAACATGATTTGATGCAGGCAGATGCCTTCTTTCGATTCGAAGTCAACGAGTATTTTTCTTCCCATTCTTCTTAGGTTTTCCACTAGCTCCCTTTTGTTCCCAAACAGATTACTCACCACCACCCTACACTACATTACACTCCACAACGCCTGCTTCCACAGAAAGGCTAAATATGTTATTACTCTGATGGTTACAGAAACATGCTTTACAGAAAACATCCCCTTCCCCTCAACAAAGCTATTCTGCTTAGCCACACATTTCATCACGTGCGGTGTTCAAATTGTCCTCACAGCCAGCACAGTTCTCATTACATTCGACTCTTGCAAGTACGATCACATCTTTATTCTCTCAAATAGCTCACTTTTCCCAACCATCATATCTCAAACAGACATCTTAATTGTCTACAGGCCTTGTAATAGATAGCCTTGTCCAGCATTGAGCCCTGATCCCTCGCATCGAGCAACTTTTCAGCTTCATATTTGCCTGCCTTCTGATCCCAGCTTTAACTTCACTCCTTTTATAAACTGAACATTCATCTACTGAAATCTCCCATGGCTTTTCCATTTTTGAGGTCTAATGTTATTTTGTCTGGCAGTTTCCTTGCTTTTGTTTTTTGAAGTTTTACTCTTACCAAATCATCTATTGTGGCTAACTTTGGAAGTTAATTCTGATGGACACATTGTCAGCCTCTCTCAAAACTGTTCAATGCACTTGTCCACTTCCTACCTAAATATCATTCTTTGATAACACACTGCAGAGTCAATTTCTATACATGATAATCTTATTTCAGCCGTTTACTCGACCTAATGAACATTCATTAGGATCCCATGTCAGCCGTTAACTAGTGTTGAGTCAGAATTTTAACCAACTGAACATCTGGGAATCTGTAAAAATGTTGTTCTCAGCCCCTGACACAAACTTCATTCCACTGTCATCAAACGCCAATCCTTCCTCTCAAAGTACTTATTCAAGCAACTAAACCTTGAATCCTGTGTGTTTATACAGCTAAGCTTCTAAGCTCTATACACTCACCACCAACACTACATCATATTCCCCCGACCCCTCCTATTATCGAAGGTAAATTCTCCAGTTCAGCAACATCTAAACATACAGCCACTAGATCTCTAACGGATGCAAAATTTCAATTCCCATAGCTTGGTCCACAGCAAGAGAAGCTCATCTATTATCCTCTCCCTCTGCCATTCACACTGGCATTCTCTTCCGACATGAAATGTATAATTACTGTCACCGTTTAAAGCCTCGCCCAACCTAATAACAACCATCTCCCCATTCTCATGGCTTTGACCGCTCAAATATGGACCAATTGTTTTTCCATACTGCACCCCTCTGCATCCTTCTGCCAGTATTATCATTGGTAATACTGACACTCCTTTTACAAACTCCATGTCTCTGAAGCTCCATGTCTCTGTTTCTTTGTTCACTTTAAGCATTTTGCTCAAACTTCTTTTCATCAGAACCTTTGGAGGCAGTAGTATAGCAGTATTATCACTAGATTAGCAATCTAGAGACCCAGGCAAATGTTCGAGGGATAGAAGTACAAAGCCCATCATGGCAGATGGTGAAATTTAAATCAAAGAAAATCTTGAATAAAAAGCTAGTTAATAGTAATCATGAAACCATTGCCAATAGTTGCGAAAAACCCATCTGGCTCACTAAAGTCCTTCAGGGAAGGAAATTTGTCACCCTGACATTGTCTGGCTGATATAAAACACCTGGCAAATGGCAATGTGGCTGATTCTCAACTGTCCTTTGAAATAATCTTGGTAGGCCAGTCAGTTCAAGTGGAAATTAAGGCACAGCCAGTAACATCCACATCCTGTGAATAAAAGGAAACTTTTCGATAACCCTTCCAAACTTGCCCAGGGCAGCTCAGACTTCAAGAAGTCTTACATCAGTAAAAGCGGTCATAAGAAACCACATTTGTATACAGTAACAATAACCAAATGATCTACAATAATTAAAACTAAACAGCAAGAATATATACTTCCTTTAACAACGTTCATAAAGACAATTCTGAATCAATCATACAGACAGCCCTGTGTCACTGTCAGTCAAAGCAAGTTAAGTAGATGAAAAGCTTATATTATAATAATACATTACAACATTCAAATGATAGAACTTTGCGTCAATCGTTAAGAATATTTTAAACATTTATTTTCAAGGACTAAATTAACGTCACAAATGGAGTTTTAGATAAGGTGGTTGCTGATAAAACTACAGAAGACATCAGGGTTGGAACTGAAAGAACAAAAGTAACATTCCAATTCTGTGGCTACCTAAATGTGCAATTTTGATTGAACCGAGTGCTGACATGAAGATTTTCAGAAGGTGTAAGTTTGTTCGAGGAATCTTTAACAAGCAAAAAAACACTCTCATCAATTTAAAAATTATATTACAAGTTTTGGGTGAGCCATAGGTAACCTCAAAAATAATTTGCTGGATCGCGCCCAAAAGCGATCCTGCCTTACATTCTACAAAGTTCTTACAATTTGCTCTTGAAATGTGGAAGACCCTGGTAAAACAACTGCAAGAAGCATAGAAATGAAACTAGACAGACCTTCTGGCATCAACCTTGGTTGTGAGTCTGATGGTAGGTCAAGCAGAATCTGCACGGCACTCTTCACTAACGACCGGGAAATTGTGCCAAAACTGCTTCACAGCCTCACAGAGGTAGATGTCTGAAAGCATGACAATCAGTCAAAGGGTGGACGCTAGGAAGTTGTTTTCATTAGGCGAGGAGACTAGGACCCATGGGCACAGCCTTAAAATTAGAGGGGGTCAATTTAAAACTGAAATGAGATGACATTTCTTCAGCCAGAGAGTGGTGGGCTTATGGAATTCATTGCCACGGAGTGCAGTGGAGGCCGGGAAGTTGGATGCCTTCAAGGCAGAGATCGACAAATTCTTGAACTTAGAAGGAATCAAGGGCTACGGGGAGAGTGCAGGGAAATGGAGTTGAAATACCCATCAGCCATGATTTAAATGGCGGAGTGGACTTGATGGGCCAAATGGCCTTACTTCCACTCCTGTGTCTTATGGTCTCATGGTCTCAGACTCCTCCATCACTGTCTCTGTGTATTCCCAGTCCCATTGGCATGAATGACACACCAAGTTGGTAGTACAATGATATAGAAAGGGAATGGTCCTGGGAGTCCTCAACATCAACTCTGAATTGCACAGCAGCATATCAAAAAAGTATCTGCATATTTACACCAGCTTCCTTACCCTCAGTCAATGAATCAGTGGTCATCCGTGTTGAACTTGGAAGAAGCATTAAGCGTACAGAATGTCATCTCCAGGCTGGAGGTTTTAAGCATCATGCACCAGATGTTTTGGTAGAACTGCCAATGACTGGACCCCAAAAGGACACAGTTATCAAAATTGTTCTGAGATAGGCAAGCAGCAGGCTAGTACAAGGGGGAAAAAAGAACTGTACTTGACTTTGGCTTAACCCACCTTCCTCTACTTGGATGAGTGAAATGAATGTACAATCACCAAGTTTGCAGACAATGCAAAAATAGATGGAAGATCAGTGGGGAGAAGACACAGTATATGTAAACAGGTTAAGTGAACAGGTAAACAACTTGCCAGGTGGAATATAAAGTTGTACACTTTGGCAGGAAGAATAGAAGAGCTGATGTTGTTTAATTGGAGAAAGCTGCAGCACGGAGGGATTTGGAGATAATTGTGCACAAATCACAAAAATTATCATATAAAGGTCAGGAGGTAACAGAGAATGCTGGCCTGCTTTTCAAAGGGAATAGAGTAGAAAAATAGTGGTCTAGTCAGACAGCATCTAGAATACAGTGAACAGTTTTGGTCTCCTCATCAAAACAAAAGGTATGCTGGCATTGGAAGTAGTCACTGAAAATGCATTGGGTTGATCCTGGTTGTGAAGGGCCTGTCTTATAGGGAGATACTGAACAGGTTGGACCTATACCCATTGGAATTTAGAAGGCTGAGAGACACCTTATTGACATACATAAAATTCTTAGGGGACTTGACAGGGTAGATGCGGAGACATTGTTTCCACTCATGGGATAGCCTAGGATCGGGGGCATAATCTTAGTGTAATTGGTTGCCCATTTAAGACAGAGAAGAGGAGGAATTTCTTCTGAGGGGAATGTATCTGTGGATTTCTTTACTACATAGGCTATTGAGGCTGGATAATTGAGTACACTCTGTACCTAGGTCCGGCTGTACTCAAGATGACACCGTAAGTAGCAACTTGTGAACTTTTCACTATACTCACTTGAGTATGCGACATAAAGCTAATTCAATTCAAAGGCTGGAAGAAACAGATTTTTAAATCAGTATGAGACTCAGGGTTATTCAGGAAAAGGCAAATAAAGGAATGTTGAGGATTATCAGATCAGCCATGATCTCATTAAATGGCGAAACAGATTTGAAGGGCCAAATGACCTACTTCTACGCCTTACTGTGTTACAGATGCACCTGGAGACACTGAAGACACCCTACATTATACAAAACAAAATAGCAACAGTTCAGACCTAGCAGCTCAAAAGTAGTTATTTATAATGCGATGTGACCCATCAGCAGCAGAATTGTATTCTGCTGCAATCTTCAGGGCCTGACCTGGCATATTACCCCAATTGATCAAGTAGTCAGGTAACCAATCTCTACTTAATAAGGAGTGTGGAAGAGGATGCTGGGGGCTGCACGAGGCATTGTTAAAAATCAGGTGCCAAACTGATGAAGTTACAAGACAGACATGGGTTACATCAATGTTAAATGGAAGGAGACTGCAATAGACAGAGGAAAAAAAAAGTGCAATCTGCCATACCAAGATGTGACTAATGATGCGCAATTAAAATAACGATATGAGGTGGGTGCATGCACATTCCCACTCACAATTAGGATAGAGATTGGCACTTGAGTGCAATAGACAAAGTTGAAACTTCCACAACCATATTCAGCAAAAAGTAGCAAGTTGATGATCCATTTCAGTCCCCTCATTAGGTCCTTACCATCACAAATGCCAGTCTTCACCAATTTGCACAATTTCAAAAAAATGACATCGTACTGGATACAACAAATGCTACTAGACCCGACAACATCTCTCCTGTAGTCCTGATAACCTGTGTCTCAGACCTAATCATGTCTTTAGCCAAGCTGGTCCATTGCAGTCACAACACTGGAATCTACTTGACAAAGTTGCAAATTGCCTAGACTGTCCTGTCCACAGAAGTTTGATAAATCCAACACATCCAAAATCCACCCCTCACAGAAAGTGAGGCAGGCCCAAGTGAATTTTTCATATCCAAGAAGTTTTAGCGCATGGAACACTTTGCTGCGAGAATAATTGAAGGGAAGGCCACTGCACTTTTTAAAGGATAAGTAAGCAACAGACAATAACAGAGGTCATGAAGAAGATGATCACTGAATCAGTTTTTTAATTGTAAAATGCAGTCACAGACACAATGGGACAAATATCTAAGCTAAAGAACTTCGGTCAGTTTAAAGAAAATATTATGGATTGGAACCAAATATGTCACTTCAGATCAGATACAATTTTTAAATATATTTCGGAAACAAATTGATTTTAAAAATTCCTCATTTAAATGTAAACAGAAACTAGCCATGCTGAAGCTGATTTGATTATGAGCATTTTCCAAATCATACACAAAAATTAGGAGCAGAAATAGGCTATTTAGCCCTTTGATAGGCTGTGTGCACTGCTGGAGACTAAGCTGTGCTTAATTGCAAACTATTCTTCTTTCGTTTTCATGAACCATCGTTTCTATTATCTGTAGTCAATTCTCTATTTAAACCTGGTGATTTCCAATCAGAAACTCTCCTTCCCTTCCAATCCTCACTTCCAGGCTAGTGGCTGGAAAGTACTGGCAGAAAAATACTGCACTGATATACCTGGACGTCAATAAGCTTCCTTTAGGAAAAAAAGATGAATGATCCATTTTTATGCTCAGCACAGAACCATCCATATTAACACCAGCTAACCAACAGAATAGTCTGCAATGGTGTTGATGCTCCTTTTGTATTTGGCTCATAGAAATAAAATAAACAAGAAGAAAATGGAGCCAAAATTATTTTGCTTCTTTCTACATATCTTTTCAAACAAGAAATCAAATCCAATATCTGATCAATTTCTATAATCAAAAAAAGTGAAACAATTAAAATATATATATTTAAATTATCCCATTTCCTGATTAGTGTGTCCTCAATATGTGGAACTTCATGTTGAAATTGAGATGAATGAGTCATGGTGAATTAACGTTTCTTTTCCAGTCAATGCACTTCTAAATGTGCAATGTTTGTTTTGTCATGAAAATAATGTCAGCAATCTTCTGAAGAATACAATCCAATTTGTTGATTCCAAACTGACAAAAAGTATTGTACACATGGTGACCATCCCATATTTAGTCAGTGGTTAATTCAAGCTTTTAAACAAAGAATTGTACACTACATTTCAGTTTTAGGTCATCCTTGGAGGAGGATTGGGGAGAGGTAAATGTGAGTCAAACATTTAAAATTACTGTGAGGGAAGATAGGGTTACCTTAGAAACTGTCCAAAATGATCAACATTTCCCAGAGAGAACTAACTGTACTCTGAACAGGGAGGCAAAGATCTGAAAGATCAGAAGGGTTGATTCCTTTTGTGTTGAGAAATAAATCAGCAAAAAAAGTCAAGTTTCAGTTCTGAGCCTTTTACAAAATGGCAGACAACATTTATACAACATTAGTTTTAATCTTAAGTTATAAAGTTGTTTCACACTTCAAGATGTAAATACCATTCTGTATGTGAGAATCTCTGCAACTGGTGCTTAGTTTCTGTGCTCACTTTGCCCATCGTTAACACACAGTAAGAATTTTTTCTTGTTCAAAGGTAACATAATATGAAATGCATCACCAATTGAACTGAAGTCAAATTAACCACATCACATAAGAAACAAAAGAGAAGTTACACAGAGCAGAGAAATTAGATCAGAGTGTCAGTAGTAAAACAGACACAATGGTCAAGAGTCTCATTCTGTATTGTGATTTCTGTGACTGTATGAACTGAAGGTCAAATTTGGTTTTAAAGCAATGGGAGTCCTATAACTCCTTGCCTTCTTACACCTGACAGCATTTTAGAGATTCATTTTTAAATTGCACCGTCCCACAGTCTCTCACGTTCAATTATTAGCAAATCCAAGAAAGATCCTGGAAAACAGCAACGACAGAAAGTCAAATGCATTCTTTTGTTTATATACTCTTATCCATTCTTAACTACTATTCTGATTTATGTGAATTCTCTTACATTTCAGCAGAAAGCGGGGTTTATGATTATTTACTTTCTCATGGGGGTCAATGATTCAGGCCCAAAAGTGACGTCAAAACTTCTGCTACTCATCCATTTACCAGTGGAATAAACTGCATAATACCAATCTCACGCATCTAAAGTACAAACAGGGAACGAAAGTCAATAAATATTTAAGAGCAGACACTTTTATTGGGTGGTTCTACACTTTAAAAACAGCTTGCAGAGAAACCGCAACAGTAATCCCCTTATAACGCACCAGCCCCAAAACACAATTGGATGCCATCGTAAACACACTGTTAACACGCATTCGTTCAACTTTTAACTGCACTATACATTGCTTGCGCCAGTTAAACTATGCAATCTTTGACACTGCTGTGCTCTTTATTCATTCACGAGCAGCCAGAATTAGAATATCAGTGAGAAATGTTCTGAGTGGTCTTGGTGTAAGGTAGATGGAAAAGGCATGGGTCATCAGCACATGTGGAAATGACTGTCGCACAGTAGCTTTAGTTGATGTGTCATGTATGTAAAAGGTAAAGTTGTCATTACCCTACTCGATCATAAGGTGCTCTCCTATTAGAGAGGAAGATGGCTGGTGGTGGCATGGTAGAGTGCCACCATACACAGGTGAGGCGAAAGGGCAAGAAGAAACAAAAACATAAATTGCTGGGAAAACTCAGCAAGTCTGATAGTATCTGTGAAGCGAAAGCAGAGTTAAAACTTCTGGTCCAGTAACACTCCTTGCAAAGCAGTTGCCCGTTCTGTTTCTTGTCTTCCCAATGTAGAGAAAATGCTTTGCAGAATACTTATGCAAAATTGACCCCGAGCTTCCTGTCACCTGCCACTTCAACACCCCACTGTGCTCCCTGACCAACATCTTGGTCTTGGTCTTGGTCTTGGGCTTGGGCTTGCTGCAGTCCCTCAGTGAAGCTCAGTGCACGCTGAATGGATAGCATCTCATTTTTCACTTGGAAACCCAGCAACCTTCAAGATTCAACATGGAGATCAATCATTTTATAGCCTGAGCACCTTCTCTCTTGTCCTTCTCCCAAACCCCACACACTGGCCCTGGTCATCACTGGGGCTGCTACCACAACCATCAGTGGTGCCCATTAGCAGCTATTGATTCTCCCAGGCTGACCATTACCCATTCCTTGGTCTGCCCAACTGTTGTTCTCTCTCTGTGTTGGCTTCATCTCCACTGTTCAGTACTCCTCCTCCTCCTCCTCACCCCAACACCACTCCCAGGCCCACCAAACCCCGATCCCATCTCAAGAATACATTTCCACCAATCTTTTCCTATCTACAATCAATTCCAAAGAAGGGTCGCTTTCTCTCCACAGATGCTGCCAGGCCTGCTGAATTTTTCTAACAATTTCTGTTTTTTTGTTTCGGATTTCCATCTTCCCCACTCTTAGCTTTTTTTTGGTTTAGTAGTTGGGAAGGAGATGGTAACTTTAGTTGGTTCATGAATCAAAAACCATTCTGCATCACAAAGCGCAGTCATCCAGTCACCTGAACAGGTAAGCCAAGCTATCTTTACAGAATGCCTCATCACTGCCTAGTTGCCAGGTTGTTTCTAACTTCTTGTTCCTGGTCAGGGTCATTCTTTCTTCCTGGTTATTGCTATTTGTCTTCTAGGCCCCTTTGGAAGTCAAGATTATTTAAAACATTAGAGATTACAATGATTTTTGCATATTCATCCTGATATCTGAACTTTCATTCAAAGAACATAAAACTATATTCAAACAAAGATCTTGTATCAATGTACATTTCATTTTGTCTGCATTTCAACTCTTATGATAGTCCTAGTTTCTTCAGATAGGCGAACAGCCAATTGCAGCTTTGGATCCCTGGAATCTATTCATCAATCTTTGAGGCCCTCCAAATACTGATAACAGCTATTAAAATAAATGAATCTTGGAAACTTCCAGAGTATGAGAGATTGTTTGATTTCTGACAACAGACTAACTGGAACCTCTCTCTTCTTGTGAAATGGGTGGCATGTGGGGTAGGAATCTTGAATCGCACTCCTTTCATTAATGCCCACAGCAGTCAGCAACCCAACCAAACCACAAAGTAAATGACTCTGTCTTGATGGTATCTGGACAAACAAAGGTAACTGTTGCTAATACATATGCACCAATGCACTGTGAAGTTATGAGAACTGACAAATGTCTGTTATTGCTCAATCAATCCACATGCTAATAACCTGTCATAAGTGTACTCCTACACTTTCTTGGTGTAGGAGTATACCAAGTAAATGATATCCTCCTTTTCTTTTCTCTTTATTCTTCACAGGAAGTGAATATCATCCACAAGGCCAACACTAATTACTCAACAGCTTGCAGAATCATTTCAGAGGGCAGTTAAAAGTCAACTACTTTGCTGTGGATAATGTAACATGGCCAAACCAGGTAAAAATGGCAGATTCCCTTCCCAAAAGGGTTTTTTTTTGCTTTAATGTACTCATGGGACATGGGCATTGTTGGTTGGACAGTATTGAGAAGGTGGTGGTGAGCTGCCTCCTTGAACCACTGCAATTCACCTGCTGTAGGTTGGCCTACAATACCAGTAAGGAAGGGAATTCCAGGAACAGCAATATTTTTCTAGAACATAGAACATAGAACATTACAGCACAGTACAGCCCTTCGGCCCTCGATGTTGTGCCGACCTGTCATACCGATCTGAAGCCCATCTAACCTACACTATTCCATGTACGTCCATATGCTTATCCAATGACGACTTACATGTACCTAAAGTTGGCAAATCTACTACCGTTGCAGGGAATTGAGTGATTTGGAGGTGAACTCACAGGTAGCGGTGTTCCCATGCATCCGCTGCCCTTGTCCTGCGATATGGTAGTGGTCATGTGTTTAGAATGTGCTGTTTCAAGATCTATGATGAATTTCTGCAGTGTGAACCAGATGGGTTTTTACATCAATGATGTTTATCATGATTACCATTACTGAGACTACTTGTATATTCCAAATTTATTAAATGAATTTGTATTCCACCAGCTACCATACTGGGATTTGAACCTGTCCCTGAGAAGCTACAGAGTCAGAGCCTCCAAACTACTCATGCAGTAACATTACTGCAACATCACCATTTCCTATTGTCTGCACTAAACGATGGACCATGCATATGGGTTTTAATCAACATGCCCTGACCACAGTCGGCCGTGTAAGGGGGTGTCCATGTTGATGTCTCGAGATGCAAATTCAGCTGTCTGGCATGCCTCCTCCTATCTTCCACATCATTTAGAAACTTCAGTGGAATACCCAACATTCTCTCAAAGCAGCACATATAGACCAATCCTTGAGGAAACACAATAACAGGTGAGCTGCAGCTTTATAATATTCTCAATGAGATTCCAATGTGTTTCACCAATTCCCATTTCTAAATAATAGAAACATATTGCAAAAGCAGTCAGAGTCAGAACCAGAACAATAAAATTGTTGCACAAAAATCAACTCTGACTATAGAACTTTAATAGCAAAGACCCAAGTTCGTTTTTTTCCTTTACTCGTTAACGGGAGGAGAACATCACTGACCAGGCAGCATTCATTGCCCATCCCTAATTGCCCAGAGGGCAGTTCAGAGTCAACCACAATGCTGTGGGTCTGGAGTCACATGTAGGCTGGACCAGGTAAGATGGCAGTTTCCATCCCTAAAGGACATTAGTAAACCAGATGGGCTTTTCCTGACAATTGGCAACAGATTCATGGTCATCATTAGATTTTAAATTCCTGATTTTTTTTATTATTGAATTCAGATTCCACCACCTGCCGTGGCATGATTTGAACCCAGGTCCCCAGAATGTTATCCAGGTCACAGGATTAACAATTCTGCGATAATGCCACAAGGCCATTGCCTCCTCGATAGAACTTGTGGAACTGTATCTCTCATGTTGCATCCATTTATATGAATATTGAGGTGCAGGCCAACTATTCACGTACAAGAGAAATTGCAGAGGAATGACTGGAAAAATTGACCAGAGGATGATTGTGAACAAAAGAAAGATATCAATGGTATAGTTGAATGGACAGAAAAGTGGCCAATAAAATTCAGAGAAGTGAGAGGTTATATATTTGGTGAGGGAAAACAAAGCAAAGGAATACACAATAAATGTATGGGTATTGACAGGTGTGAAGGAAGTAAAGCACATTGGAATGCATGTCCACAGGTCCATGAAGGATGCAGCACATTGTGGTAAAAACAGCAATAGAATGCTTTCCTTCATCGCATAAGGTATCGAATACAAAAGCAGGGATCTAATGCTGCACGTTTAGTAGACACTGGTTAGGCCACAGTTGGATTTTTCTGTACAGTTCTGGTCACATTACAAGAAGGATACATTTGCTGCAGACAGAATACGAACAAGATTGAAAAGAATGTCACCAGGGCTTGAAAATTACAGGTTTGGGGAAAGATTGGACAAGCTAGGGTTTCCTTCCTTAGGTTAGAACAGCCAGAAGTGGTAACTTAACTAAGGTGGATAGAGTGGATATGAGAAATCTGCTTTTCACTCAGCAGTGGGTCTCTGGAATTGGATGCCTAGTTTGGCAGTTGAGTTGGAAAGGCTCAACTCATGTAAAAGGATACTGGATCTGCACCTGAAAGACTGGCTTGCAGAGCTATGAACCAGGATCAGAACAGACAACTGGTTTATTCAGTCAACACAGACACAGTGGGCTGAATGGCCTATTTCCATGCTGTAACTTTTCTATGGTTCTATCCTTCATTTTCTGTGGGCCTAGATAAAACAAGCAAACAACGGCTGTACAGATTCCCTAACCATTTGACATATGTTTATCGTGCATTATGTGTAAGCAGTGACTCATAACCTGAGGAGGAAATGTCTGATGCACAGTGATGTGATCTCACAATCCAAAGGATTAACTGAATGAATACAAATCCACTTTGTGTGTAGCTAGGAGAAGTTGAGCGAAACAGTTGTCTCCCCTAACATCTTTGAACAGTGCCACAAAAACTTTAACAGCCATCTGAAATGAAAACAAAGGCCCATAGATTGCCTTTTGGCTGAAGTTTCCAGCAAAACAGCAACATAGTGCTGGCAAATGTCACAGATTATATCATCTGTCATTTTGATTGTAGTGCATCATTAACCTTTCTACAGGTTTAATCAGGTATTTCAAAGGCTTTCTTGTTCAACACTTCCCCTCCGTGAGATTGCCCTTGGTCAGCGAGCCATCAGGATCCAAGTATATCCAGCAATGTTTATCTTCCTATCCCAGGACTTTGCGGGGTCAGCCAAAATAAAATCCTGATCCGATCTTCATCTCAATATCCCATCTTGGAAATGACACCTGAAGACATGGGATCAGACAAGTCTCAGCAGGATCTCTCCAACCATCTCATCCCCTGGTCTAGGCCCGAAACGTCAGCTTTTGTGCTCCTGAGATGCTGCTTGGCCTGCTGTGTTCGTCCAGCCTCACATTTTATTATCATCCCCTTGCCTACCTGGTTTGCAGATGGCTACTCTTGACAACCAGCCTTTGATGAACCACGTTTCTTCAGTTGAGAGGATAAAACCTGTTGTCTTTTGCTAGGACCATTCATCAGTTCAAACCACACGGCAGCCACAACTCAGGCTGTTTAAAATCGTTCTGATTAGAAAAACAGCCTACTTCCACTCCCATAACATCCACGCACATCTCAGCACATTTGCCGCTGAAGTCATTTTTAATGTCCCTGTTACTCCCACAGTTGTCTACTCCTCCAGTGGTGTCTTGACCAAAATCCTGTCCCTTTGTAAACTCCAACTCATCCAAAACCTTCCTGCCAATAACCAATCCTGAACCAAGTTCCAAGTTCTATCACATATCATCCTTCTCTTCACTGGTCTATGTTAACTCTTATCTCCTCAATGTGTCCAAATCCAGCCTGCATATTCTACCTTTCATTGATACCTTAGGCCATCTAGGACTCAAACTCTGAACTTACTCCTTAATCCAAACCACTTCTTCACCTTCTTGTTTAAAACACAGCAGTGCAGAGAAGGTTCATCACTTGATTCCAGGGATCTGATAGAATTACAAAATTATGCCATTTGGTTTATCAAGTCTGCTTCACCACTCAAATCATAGCTGATATGCTTCTCAACCTTATTTTCCTGCCTTCTCCCAGTAACCCCGATCCACTTTCTCATTGAGAATCAATCTTGGTCTTAACTATACTCAATGACTTGGCCTTCATCACCCTCTACAACAATGAGTTCCACAGATTCACCACCCTCTAGTTGCAGAAATTTATCCTCAATTCAGTTCTATCACTTTGAGACTCTTGGATCCTTACCTGGTCTGGCCTACATATGACTCCAGACCCACAGCAATGTGGTTGACTCTTAACTCTGACTCTTAATTACCCTCTGGGCAATTAGGGATGAGCAATAAATGTTGCCTAGCCAGTAACACCTCATCCCACAAATGATTGAAGAAAATAAACGTCCATCAGGTCCAAGTGATTTATCCATCTCAAACTTTCAGCTTCCCTAGCACCTTCTCCCAAGTGATAGCCACTACACTCACCTCTGCCCCCGACCCTCTTTAAGTTCTGAGATGCTGCTGTGTCTTGCCCCAAAAAAAACTGATATAAAGTACATACTCAGTTCCTCTGTCACTTCTTTGCTCCCCATTACTACTTCTCCAGTCTCATTTTCCAGTGGTCCAATGTCCACACTTGCCTCTCTCTTAGCTTTTCACTGATCTAAACAACTCTTGAAATCTTTTCCATCATTAGCTGTTTTACTCTCACATTTCATCTTCTACCCACTTTTTTTTTTAAAAGTTATCCTCTGCTAGTTTTTAAATGTTTCCCAATCCTCTGGCTTCCTCCTAATCTTCAATATTACATGCTTTCTCTTTTGCTTTTATGTTGTCCCTTACATCCCTTGTCAGCCATGGTTGCCTTGGCCTCCCCTTAGTATTTATTTTCTTCCTTGCAAAGAATTTCTGCTGTGATTCCCACATTTATTCCCAGAAACTCTTGTCATTGCTGCTCCACCATCTTCCCTGCCAAGTCCCCCTTTCAATTAACTCTGGCCAGCTCCTTTCTCATGTTTTTGCAGTTACTTTTACTCAATTGTAATAAGGTTGCATTGGAGTCCAGCTTCTCCCTCCCAAACTGCAGAGTGAATTCTGTCATATTGTGGTCACTGCCCCTTTAGGGGTTCCTTCACCTCAAGTTCCCTAAGCAAGTCTGCCTCATTACACATCAAATCCAGAATTATCTGTTGTCTATTAGGCTCTACCAGAAGCTGCTCCAAAAACCATCTCATAGACATTATATGAATTATTTTCCTTGAGATCCACCACTAATCTGATTTACCCAGTCGACTTGCAAATTGAAGTCCCCCATGATTATTATAATAGCCCCTTTCTTACATGCCTTTTCCATCTCTACATTTGTTTTCTTCTCCACACTGTAACCACTGCTAGGAGACCTGTACACAACACCCTTCTGGGTCTGTTTTCCTTTGTAGTTCCTTAACTCTACACACAGATTCTGCACCTTAGACTCTAAATTGAAAGCAAAAAGTGTTACAGTTTCATTTCTTACTAACAAGGCACTCCCACTCCTTCTGCCCATCTTCCTGTCCTTTCGATAGGGCTGGTATCCTGGGATATTTAGTTCCCAGCTCTAATCCCCTTGGAGCAATATCTCTGTGATACCCACAACATTGTACCTGCCAATTTCAGTCTGCTTATTTGCCTTGTTTCGCATACTGTGTGCATTTAAGTACAACACCTCAGGCTTGTATTGACTGCCCCTCCTTATCACAGTAGTCCCCTTATCTGCTGTGGCTAAAGTTAGATTCCTAACCCTTTCCATACTGTCATAATACTTGTTCTGAAAACTTTAATAACCTTTGCTGAGGTCTGTCTGCCTTTATCCTTTTTTTCATAATTTTCCATTCAACTGAACACATGCTATGCTGCTCCTCCCCAAATTGCTTAGTTTAAAGCCCTAGCCACAGCCCTTGTATGTGATTCACAAGGACTCTGGTCCCTGGATAATTCAGGAGGAGCCCATCCCATCGGAACATTCCCCCTTCCCCAGTACTGGTGCCAATGTCCCATGAATTTGTACCAGCTTCTCCCACACCAGTCCGTGAACTGTGTGTTTACCTCTTATATCTTGTTGACCCTGTGCCAATTTGCTTGTAGTTCAGGTAGTAGTCAGAGACTATTACATTTTTGGTTCTGCTGTTGTCTTAAAAAAAAATTAGCCCTCAGCTGCTCATATTCCCCCAGCAGAAACTCTCCTCTCACTCCAAGTTCCTCTGTAGCCCAGAGTGAGCTCTACCACTGATGTAAAAGGAAGAAGAGGCATACAACTGTAGAGACCAATACCAGTGGAGGGTCAGAACGGTAATTTAGAGTTGGAGAAGATAAACAGTTTAGATTAGATTAGGTTCCCCACAGTGTAGAACCAGGCCCTTTGGCCCAACAAGTCCACACCGCCCTTTGGAGCATCGCACCCAGACCCATCCCCCTATAACCTACATACCCCTGATCCCTACAGGCAATTTAGCACGGCCGATCCACCTAACCTGCACATCTTTGGACGGTGGAGGAAACCAGAGCGCCCGGAGGAAACTCACGCAGACACGGGGAGAATGTGCAAACTCCACACAGACAGTTGCCCAAGGCTGGAATCGAACCGGGTCCCTGGTGCTGTGAGGCTGCAGTGCAACCACTGAGCCACCGTGCCGCCCTAATTGTTACTGGTGTGATTTTTGCCTGCTCCTTTATTCACTACAACTCTCACTTTTGTCGATTTCCTCTCTATATTGAAAAGGACACTTCCAACTAACAGTGTGATGGAAATGAAGTAGCACATAAGAAAAACATAATCTTGCCACTGTCTGTCACAGTTAAAATTTCAGCAATTGTGTGTACAGGATTTAAATCAGATACACACTTTCCTAAGTCTACTTGAAAAATTCAGATTTTGCCTGACATCATACCAGCACGAAATGACATTGAACTGAGTCTTGCAGCTCTAAAGAATGCAGCCCCTCACCATCACCCCGGGCCCATTAACCGAAAGATACTGAAACTGAACAATGTAAAATGGGAAAATATTAGATAGGAACTTGCTGTAGAACTTTGGAACGGAAAGGTCTCTTTCAGCTCAAAACACAAAAGTGACAACTTCGGGTATTGCAACAATTTGTCTACTTTGAAGCAGTTGGCAAGCTTATTTTGCTTTCTCGCAGAAAGCAAGCAAGAATACACTTTTAATGAATTTTGACAACCAAATCATAGTTAACTTCCTCAAAACTGATCCAATGTTCTCCCCTACAAATTCCTGACCATCACCTAGCTTAACTGGAGATTTATTACCAGTAGTACTGAACTGATCAATGAGTTATTCCACTAATTTACATTATCAACTTGTCACCAGTTGCAGCTCTGCAGTCAGCAGACAACTTCCAATTTATGTAAGACCACACCGATACACACTGTAAAATAAAGATTCCTTGCGTCATGAACCACCTCTGACCTCAAGTGCAGAGTTAAATATAATTGCTAGCTTTATCCACTGGATCCCAAAAACTGCTAAACCTGTGTGATATATGGGCTAATCAGGGTAACTTTCTCACCAAATGCACACATTTCAGCACCCCAGCCGCTTCGATGTATATAGTTAGGTAAATGTGAAGCTGGTTACTGAAGAAACTATCACCATCATGGTCGAAGATAGCTTCTACAGCAATGAAGCAGAAATGTTAAAAATCAGTGTAAATAAGTAGGATTCAGCATAAACAATCATGAGCACTGCACTAAATTTATACCACTTAATCCTTCTTTAGTTGTGAAAAACAAAGTTCCAAACCACCGTTGTCACAAACAGCATATTTAGCAAGTAAACATGGAACCTCAACATTAAACAATCTTCATTTGAATTTTCTTCAACTTCTGCGCCACAAGTTGGCATCGTGCCACAATCATTTTGATTTACTGCTGTAAGTTGAAAAATATCATCTTTGCCTGGCAGTTTTCAAGGTAGAAAATATTCACAACTTTAGGCCATTTTAATCCTAAACTGTTGACCAGTTATAAAAAAAGCACTCAATCTGGAATTTGCCTGCTGTTTGCAATAAAGAACGCTGTAACAATCTATGCAACTGGAATAAACTATTCCATCGATTTTATATTTGAACACAATCCAGGAAAAAAACAGCTTCTTTCCATCAACAAACTCTGACAGACCAGCCACTGACTGTCTCTTTCCCATCTCCGTTGCTTTCCCAGCAGTTATCTGGACTTTGTTGATATATTTTCCGAACTTACATGACAAGAAAAGAACCATCAAAGTAAGCCAGAGGAAGAAAAACAAAACTGGCCAGTGTTGGCTGGTCAGAGGGAGAAATATCAAAGTCAGTTGTTAATTTGCTGCCCACCCGTGTTTTTTTTTTAAGAAAAAGACATGAGTTTGTGAATCTCTTCTCCTGTGACAGACCCAGACACCAGCAAGCAATGCAATGAAATGCCTAAATATGCATTTCATCTCCAAATCAGAAGTAAAGCCCACCTAATTTTCTAATTTCAACTCATTACAATGAGGTGTTGATGTTGTACCAGGGTAGACAAGGGTGGACAAGGTCAGAAGTCCCATGACACCAGGTTACAGTCCGACAAGTTTATTTGAAACCACAACCTTTAGAAGAGCAGCCCCTTCATTCACCTGATGAAGGAGCAGTGCTCCAAAAGCTGTGACTTCAAACAAACCTGAACTGTAACACGGTGTTGTGTGACTTCTGACCTCATTACAATGAACACAGCCAATATGGAATCTTAAATATCTGATAAGTCAGTGCTTTTAATTCTTTTGGAAATACAATTATCTATGAAAAATTCTTGTATCTACAATGGCATTCTACAGCATTAACACTCTCCACTATTGAGATGCTGTGGAAAAGTTCCAATATCCAGGATACCTCAGTGTGGACTTTAAACATATTTTCAAAGTCAACTTATAAGTATCACAGTAATACTAACTAACCCAAATGTGCTAATACTGCTAAATACATTTTCTCATGGGATGTGATTTTTGAAAATTCATAAATATGCACAGAAATGGCATGGGACCATGTCCCTCATCGACTTTTGCTGATGCATCACTAAAAGCATACTGACTGGGTGCATAACAGCCTGGAAGGGAAACTTCCCAGGACCCTAAGAAACTACAGAAGGTGCTGTGTACAGCCCAGATCTTCATGGAAGCCAACCTCCCATCCATGGACTCCATTTATATGGCTTGCTGCCACAAAAACGCTGATAACTTTATCAAGGGGATCAATGGTTATGGGGAGGAAGAGGGAGAATGGGGTTGAAGAACTTATGATCGAATGGCAGAGCAGACTCGATGGGCCGAATAGCCTAATTTCTGCTCTTTATGTCTTATGGTCTTAAGGTCTAACATTATCAAAAACCCCTCACACTCCAGTAACGATCTCCTACAACCTTTTTCATCAGGCAGAAGATACAGAAGCCTGAGCTCACACAAACACAAGCAGGTTCAGGAACAGGAACAGCTTCTTCCCAGCCATTACCAAACTGATGAATAGACTCTCTTGCCTTAAATAACGCTGGTCTTACTGACGTTGATCTCACCTCGCGCATATCCTGCGCAATGTAATCTGTATGTCTCTAAGTCTTTTTGATCTGTACATCTTTGCTTCCTATGATCTGCCTGTATTGCTTGTAAATAAAGCTTTTCACTGTATTTCAGTACGTGTGACAAGTGTGACAATAAATAAATCAATTTGCTATAGCAGGTCATCTAATGACACATGCTGTTAGCTAGACTTGATCGTGCTCTTTTTATACATTTTGGATGACATGTTGCTAAATGCGTGAGGTATTGACATTGCAACAAAGGAAGCAGAGCGACCAGGACAACCAACTGTATGTCTCCTTAGCCATCTCAAATCAGATGAGCAAGAACAGAGAAGAAAGTACAGAGAACGTGGATTCAATGTCAAATTAGATAGAGAAATGGAAATAAAGAGAACATGTGAAAGACTGGATTGAGAAGAAGAAAAGAGATTGAAAGGGAATTAGGAAAAAAAGGAAAACAAATTTAAGTTTTACATTTTAAGATCTCCAGCAATTTCTGAAATAACAAAGCTTCACACTTGTAGCAGTTCATTTTCAGTTCCTGAAATATTCTTTGGCAATAATTGCACCAATCCAACTTTAGACAGCAATTGATAAGATTTAATATTATAATACCATGAGACATAGCAGCAGAAGTAGGCTGTTCAGCCCATCGTGTCTGCTCTCCCATTCAATAGGATCTTGGCTGATTTGACAATCTTCGACTCCACTTTCCTGCCTTTTCCCCTGTAACCATTGGTTTCTTTATTAATTAAATAATTGTTTACCTTAGCCTTGAATATATAATCACAACAGCCACTGTGATCAAGAACTCTACAGACTCACTTCACTCAGAAAAATTCCTAAATCAGCATTGTCTTGAATGTGCACAATCCCTTATTCTGGGATTATGGGCTTTAGTCCTAGACTCTCCCACAAGGGGCGGGGCGGGAAGCCCCGGTGGCTGGTTTAGTTTATGCTTACACCATAACAAGGTAGCAACTTCACAGATTTCAGTGGTGAGTCACACAAGATGATAGCATGTCCCAAAAGCTAACAATTGAATAGCACAAATCAAAAGGCAACCTTTAGGATGGCGGAATTTAATCAAGCGTCTGACCCATTTCCTAAAGTAATATCTGCAAATAAGAATTGTAAGGACTCCATTATTTTGAGAAGAATTCACTAAGACTTTCTCACTCCACACGTTTTCCATTGACTACACCACTGCAAATCCCAAGAACGTTTGAGCATGATGTTATGAAGCCACACTTCATGAAAAATGATTTTCAAACTTGTTGGCTGGAAACCACAATTTCGTAGGAAAGACTAAAGTCTCATTCCAATGATGCAAAATCATGGGCAAAGATGGCTGAACATCAGCATCTCTACACTTTCTACATTCCAAAACCATTAGGTGGAATCCACCTGTATGCAAAACCTCAGAGGGCCAAATTCCCTCGAAGGAGTACAAACGGGGCCCATTCCACTGCTGTTACTAAAACATCCAGACCATTAACTGGGTATCGAAGTGGATGGAAACAAATAGTTTTCATAATCATTTGGACAGTCAGACCATGGCTGTGAAACAAATTTGTTCAACCATCATTTAAGCACACACCAACAATAAACAACACAACAACCTTATTTGGGGTAACTCGATAGTTGGAAAGAGAGAAGGTCGTGTGTCCTGACAGCTCAACCTCTGTGCATTTAAACAACTATTTTCTCTGCAGACCAGCCCATGCAAGGGTGATGCTGAAGAACCAAGTTCCTGCTGTGGGGCCATTCCTGCCTCAGGCAAGTTTCAAACCTCGTCTGCTGTTTTCTCACTCTCTCTGTTTCCACAGACAAACTTTTTAAAAAGTAACTCAACCCTGCAGCAGCAATCTTCAGAAAAATAGGTGAATCTTGCACCCACATCTTCCAACGAACTCGGTACTGACCCAAAAAAGGACTGTCAGGTTCAGCCTGAATCCAGCAAAATTACCAACCCTCAGAAATCATATATGCTTTTAACTTTATTGGGCGTTCGCAACTGTTAACCTCCACTCTGAAACATATATCCATGCGTGTGAAAGTTAGACCTCTTATTGTTTCTGGAGATCAGCTTAACCACAATAAATAGAAACATGGAAATCAGAAGCAGAAGCAGACCATTCAGCCCCTTGAGTCTGCTATTCCATTCAATTCAGTTTCCCTGATCCAGCTTTCTCCTCCTACCCTTTGATCACTTTCACCCTAAGAACGATACCTAACACTTTCTTGAAAAAAATTCAATGCTTGCCCTTGTCTGCTTTCTGTGGCAGAGATTTCCATACTATAAATGCTATTTTAAATACTACTAAATACGGCTTGTTTTTAAATCCAGGGAAGCCTGTCTATATGTGGATGGCACAGTCGCTCAGTGCTTGGCACTGCTGCCTCACAGGGACCTGGGTTCAATTCCACCCATGGGCAACTGTCTATGTGGCGTTTGCACGTTCCATCATTGTCTGTGTGGGTTACCTCCTATAGTCCACAGATGTGCAGGTTTGGCTGATTGGCTAGGCTAAATTGTCCACTGTGTCCAAAGGAGTGTAGATCAGTCATGGGAAATGCAGGGCCATAGAGATGGGGTTTGGAAGTGTTGGGGGGGGGGGGAGGAGGAAAGAGAGTCCAGGTAAGATGCTCTTTGGGAGTTCAGGCGGAATTTAGGGGCTGCATGGCCTGCTTCCACACCATAGGGATTCTGTGATTCTATGAAATGTATTTTATAGTCACAGCACATGGTTTTTGATTGTTTCTTTCACAGGAATGTGGCCACTGTTGAATGGGCATTTATTGCCTCTCCCCAACTGCCCTCAAGACGATGGTGGCTGACTGGCCTAAATACACATCCAATTAAACACTGACTGAACTGGCAGGCTTTTTATTTTAAAGATAGACTAATTATGATTAAACAAGGAGTGGGTAAAAAGGGGAGCTGTTTTATCTTGTCATAATTATGATAATGTTGAATTTGAGTTAAATTTGCATTGAGAATATTCAAAAGAACAAAGAGGGCTGCAAAATGAAATTTGTTTCCATTTATTAGAGGATATATAAATTGTATGCTTTAAATTAAATGTGAAACAAAATGATGAGACATTTGTTAGACATTAATGATTTTTTTTTGTGCCTAAAATTAGCTTGGAGTTTTGTTCTGGTTTTGTCAACTTATTTTGCAACTTTATGACTCAACAAAGTTGGATTTCTTAAATCAAGCAGTACAGGAAATGAAACTGGTTATGGCTGATTTTGGGCGCATTTTGTTTAAAAAACTGACAGCATTTGAACCCTATTCAGGATGTCAGAATTGAGCAATGGTCTCATTTCAATTTAAATACAAACTAAAGCCTGTAACATCTTAAAGAGGAAGGCCTGATTACTTCACAGGTTGATATCCTGGAAGAAAATATAGTGAAACAAAACATTCAGTTGTCAGTACCACATTCCACAAGTGAAGCAATGGATATATTCTGTCGTCAACAAGATCCTACTTTACTCCCACTCAATTCTATGACATCACCATAGCATGTAGTACTTTAGTACATTCAATTGTACATTAACTCTTTCAAATCCATACACAACACCAGATACTATCAGCGAATTGAAAAAAAAATGCTGGAAATCACAGCAGGTCAAGCAGCATCCGTTGAGAGATGGCAAGCTAACGTTTTGAGTCTAGCTGACTTTCCACCAGAGCTGATTGCTTCCCCTAACGGGCTCTAATGAATCACAAGGTTTGACAACATTTCAAGATAATAAAATGTGAGGCTGGATGAACACAGCAGGCCCAGCAGCATCTCAGGAGCACAAAAGCTGATGTTTCGGGCCTAGACCCTTCATCAGAGAGGGGGATGGGGTGAGGGTTCTGGAATAAATAGGGAGAGAGGGGGAGGCGGACCACCTATACTCTCCTCTCCACCTTCGGTCCGCCTCCCCCTCTCTCCCTATTTATTCCAGAACGCTCACCCCATTCCGGCTTTGATGAATGGTCTAGGCCCGAAACGTCAGCTTTTGTGCCCCTGAGATGTTGCTGGGCCTGCTTGTGCATCCAGCCTCACATTTTATTATCTTGGATTCTCCAGCATCTGCAGTTCCCATTATCACTGTCAGTGAATATCCCCATTTTTGGCCCTTTGGCAAAAGGAAAGTAATTGATGATGCAGAGGAAGATGGTTGCATCTGGGATGTTAGTCAGTGGAGATTAGTCAGGTGGTGTGTTGATGTTATTCGTGCCCCCATGGGAACAGTCGCATTGTGGTAATGTTACTGGATGAGTCTTCCATTAGCTTGTCCTCATGACGTTAGTTCAGATCACATGAAGACAGCGGGTGGAATTTAAATGCAATTTATGAAATACACGTGGAACTGAAAGACAATGAAACTACCGAAATGTTGTCAAACTTGTATCAGTGATAATGCAGAGAGGGGGAGGCGGACCGAAGATGGAGAGAAAAGAAGATAGGTGGAGAGGAGAGTATAGGTGGGGAGGTAGGGAGGGGATAGGTCAGTCCAGGGAAGACGGACAGGTCAAGGAGGTGGGATGAGGTTAGTAGGTAGATGGGGGTGCGGCTTGAGGTGGGAGGAAGGGATGGGTGAGAGGAAGAACAGGTTAGGGAGGCAGAGACAGGTTGGACTGGTTTTGGGATGCAGTGGGTGGAGGGGAAGAGCTGGGCTGGTTGTGTGGTGCAGTGGGGGGAGGGGACAAACTGGCCTGGTTTTGGGATGCGGTGGGGGAAGGGGAGATTTTGAAGCTGGTGAAGTCCACATTGATACCATTGGGCTGCAGGGTTCCCAAGCGGAATATGAGTTGCTGTTCCTGCAACCTTTGGGTGGCATCATTGTGGCACTGCAGGAGGCCCATGATGGACTTGTCATCTAAAGAATGGGAGGGGGAGTGGAAATGCTTTGCGACTGGGAGGTGCAGTTGTTTATTGCGAACCGAGCGGAGGTGTTCTGCAAAGGGGTCCCCAAGCCTCCGCTTGGTTTTCCCAATGTAGAGGGAGCCACACCGGGTACAGTGGATGCAGTATACCACATTGGCAGATGTGCAGGTGAACCTCTGCTTAATATGGAAAGTCATCTTGGGGCCTGGGATGGGGGTGAGGGAGGTGGTGTGGGGGCAAGTGTAACATTTCCTGCAGTTGCAGGGGAAGGTGCCGGGTGTGGTGGGGTTGGAGGGCAGTGTGGAGCGAACAAGGGAGTCACGGAGAGAGTGGTCTCTCTGGAAAGCAGACAAGGGTGGGGGATGGGAAAATGTCTTGGGTGGTGGGGTCGGATTGTAGATGGTGGAAGTGTCGGAGGATGATGCATTGTATCCGGAGGTTGGTGGGGTGGTGTGTGAGAATGAGGGGGATCCTCTTTGGGCGATTGTGGCGGGGGCGGGGTGTGAGGGATGTGTTGCGGGAAACGCAGTCAAGGGCGTTCTCCACCACTGTGGGGGGCAAGTTGCAGTCCTTGAAGAACTTGGACATCTGGAATGGGCGGGAGTGGAATGCCTCATCGTAGGAGCAGATGCGGCGGAGGCGGAGGAATTGGGAATAGGGGATGGAATTTTTGCAGGCGGGTGGGTGGGAGGAGGTGTATTCTAGGTAGCTGTGGGAGTCGGTGGGCTTGAAATGGACATGATAACTATGTAATCTTCAGCATCATTCACACCTCCTGAGCTACTAATGTTGTCTGTGTCCATATGCAGCAAAAAACAGGCATTTCTGGCTGGATTTACTTTTTTTTCAGCATGATAGCCTCCTCATTTGCTAAGTTGAAGGTGATTATTCCACCAGTTAGTCTGTAAGGTCTTGAGTTGATACATGGCAAATAAAATTCATATCACATATACCATTCTCCTCTTGATAGTCAGTGATATTACAATAACTGCTGTGGTGGTGTGATGGTAATATTATTGCCTTAGCAATCCAGAGGCTGATGTTGTAGGGATCCAAGATAAAATCCCACCACAATGGTAGAATTTAAACTCTATCTATTAGTAACAAAAAAAACATCAAAAATTAAAATGATGCCGCAGTACAGAATTGTTATTTTAAAAGTCCCACTGGTTAATTAGTGTCTTACATGGAAGGAAATCTGTTACCAGTGTTTGGTGTGGTCTATGTATTTTCTCCAGACCCACCGAAAACTTATGGCCAAATATCTTCATCAATGACTCCTAAAATATTGAAATCGACTGTATCCAGAAGCACTGTGGACAACAACCAAGCTTGGGGTGATTTTTGTGCCACAGAAGTATTAGGCAATGCCTGACTCCAACAAGAGAGAATCTAACCAGCTGTCCTTGGCATGCAATGGTATTGCTATTGTTGATTCCCTAAACGTGAAGCCCCTGGGGGTTATCACAAGTCAACAATTCTAGATAAGTTGAAAAACTGTACAGCTGAAACAAATAAAATGGTACTAAAATATGAGCTCAAGTCCATCACTTGCAATAAAAGGTGGGCCAACCTGATAATGCTCAGGGTGTAAAGTTTCAATTCTCAGGTGTATAATTTAGCTAAACTTGGCTTTTCTTAAAAAGTTGGCTGTTATTTTCAGTTTATTAGTATGAAATCATTAACCAGTTTTATCACAACACACTGAATTGTGCAGGCATACATTTTCCTCTGCAACTAAAAAGTAGACAAGAAAGTTACAAGTATCTGGATACACATTGTCTGGAGGCAATAATTATAACAAAATAACAAATGGATGAACATAATTTAAAGATATTTAATATAACACAGTTTAATATAGCTGCATACAACTGACATTGTAACCCAGTTAAGAGCAGAAGCACAGCAAAATATACTAAGTACGCAAACACAGTAAGTTCACATACATAAAAAGGCAGCTTTTGGAATTCCAAATGGGAAATGCAGGTTAGTCATTTGTTTTCAACACTATTTGGGTGTATAATTTTCTGTTAGTTGAAGTTTTTGTCACTATTATCTTTAGCAACAGCTTTGTGGTACTTCTGCTAGTGTGGTTGAATAATTGCTTTAAATTTAATTGTTTTTAAAATGCTGCTCAGTTTGGAGCACATTTCCATGAAATACAAAAGGTGGCAACAATGTCAGGAAACACTTTACATCTGCACAAGTTAGACACATCCAGTCTCTCTGAATGTTCTGGGGTCAGCCTTTATTAAATATGCAGTGAGAGTTCATGATATGGAAGACGCCTACAACAGGGGTTACTTTTTCCCTTTATTTGATCTGATGAAGTGAGCATTGCTGGCTACGCCAGCACTCACCTCCTTTTACTAACTGCCCTTGACCAGGTGGTTGAGAGTCACCACTGGATGAACACAGCAGGCCAAGCAGCATCTGAGGAGCAGGAAAGCTGACATTTCGGGCCTAGACCCTTCATCAGAAATTCTCCAGCATCTGCAGTTCCTATCATCTGTGAATCACCACTGTCCAGATGATGTAGGTACACCCATAAGTGCTGTTAGAAAGGGGGTGTCGGTACGTTGACCTGCAACAGTTAAGGAACAGCAACATATTTCCAAGGTAGGATGGTGAGAGGCCGGGAGGGGGCCCTGCAGGTAGCCACGTTCCTTTGTCTCTGCTGCCTTTGTCCTCCTCAGTGGTAGGATTTCCAGTTTGGAAGATGCTGTTAGAGATACCTTGGCGAGGAGCTGCATTACAGATGGGGAAATTGTCAGCACTGTTGCTTTTACATAAAAGCATGCAGCAGTCAGGAAAGAGAAAGTAATTGGTGAAAATTAAGAGTAAAGCTTTGTAGGCTGCAAGTACCTGGAGGGCAAGAACAGCCTGCACTATGTTTGCGGCAAGAAATAGATAATTAAGTACAGAATCGCAATTAGTCAAACAGTTGACAGTAAAAAGTTGATACACTGACATGCTAGCAGTGCCAGATTTGCCTTGCTTGACACCTAAATATTATGTATTTATTTACGTATCTGTTCAAATGTCTTCTAGATGTTCCACTTGTACCCGTCTCTCTCACTTGCTCTGGTAGTTTGTTCCATGTATGTGTAACTCTGTGAAAATGTTGTCCCTTAGTTGCCTTTTAAATCTTTCCCCTCTCAGCTTAAACCCATGCTCTCTAGCTCTGGACTCCCATAGCCAGGGGTAAAGACCTTGGCTATTCACCCTATCTTTGCCCCTCACGATTTTCTCAGCCTCCTCCGCTCCAGTAAAAGAAGTCTCAGCCTCTCCTTATAATTCAAACCCTCCATTCCAAGCATCATCCTGGTAAATCCTTCCTGCATCCTTTCCAGATTAATAACATCCTTCACAGAGCGGGAAGACCGGCATCGTATGCGGTACAGACGGAATACCACAAACAGTTTTGTGCCCCTTATCGAAGGAAGGATATACTGGTATTGGAGGCGCTACAGAGAAGGTCCAACAAGCTAGGACCAGTTATGGAAGGTCTTTCCCATGAGTAGAAGTTGAGTACATTAGAATACAATTACATTCACAATTTAGAAGAATAAAAGGCAATCGTAGTGAAACATACAGGTTTTTAGGTAACTTGACAGGATAACTGTCAAAAAATTGTTTTCTCTCGTAGGAGTGTCTAGGACAAAAAGGCATAATGCCAGAATAAAGGGTTTGCCATTTAAGACAAACAGGAGGAGGTATTTCTTCTCTCAGATGGTTGAGTCTCTGTGGAATTCTTTACCACATAGGATTGTAGAATCTGGGTCATTGTGTAGACTCAAGGCTGAGATAAACAGATTTCTAATTAGGGGAATCAAGTGTAATGGGGTAAAGACAGGAAAGTAGACTTGAGATCTCCTCGAATGGGAGGCCAGAATCAATGGAATGAATGGTCCACTTATGATCAGGTCTCACGGTCTTATGGTATGAAACAGAAATCCATGTGAACAGTGTTATCTCTAAGTTGAGGGCTGTTTACAAGTCTCCCTGCACGAACAGTCTAGATTGAACTGCAGCTGCCTTCTTGGTCACCCAAGACTACTAAAGGTAACAACACACTGTTAGGCCTAGAGATATGACTAGAGCTCTGATGCCACATCAGCAATAAGTAAAGGGCAATATGAATTTGTTAAACCTTTATATTGTCAATGTCCCTAAGCACTGCATATGCACAGAGATATTTTTTGTAATGCAGACATCTGTTTCACAACCAAATATAATCAATTTGCATTCAGCAAGGTCCAGTTGATAACAGAGGAGCATGATCAGTTAATTAATTTTGAGGCATTGAATGAATAATGAATGGTAACCATAAAATCATGACAGGAACATTAAAACTTGTCATCCATCAAAAAAAGTCACCTCTGATAATGTATTTCATGGCCAGCCTCACGGTCAGCCTAATTATGTTTTGAAATTCTATAGCAGGACTTCAATGTAGGAATTCTAACTTAAGGAAACAAGTGTGCCAACAGTGAACCAAGCTAAATCTGAGCCAGCTACAATTCTGCTTTTAATTTATACCCCTGGCTTGCATTGTTAATCTTGTCCAATTAAGTAAGGAGACCACAGTACACTGCCACACAAAATATTATGCTTTGTCAATTAAAATATACATCAACAAATGAAGGATTCATAATTTATTTTATGAATGCTGAATACAGATAAAAATAAATTATTTTGCATATTATAACAAACTACAATCTAAAGAACTGCAAATAAAGATCAATTATTTTTCTTTTGCAAAAAAACTGCATTTACGTAACATCTTTCTCAACTTTAGGACATCTGAAAGCACTAAACAAGTAAAGAACTTTTTCGTCATTATGGAAATGTAACAAATGCAACAGGGAGAGCTCAAGTTCCAACATATAGTCATGAATTAATAATTAGGTGATCCCATTTGAGTGATGTTAGTTGAAACATAAACAGCATCTAAGACATGAGAAAGAGCTTCTTTGCTATCCTTTAAAATAGTGTGATACTGAAACACTTCTGTGCAAAGAAGCAGCCAGTGTTTTGGTCTAATAATTCACATACTGCACCTCCAATACCACAGCACTAAATTATCAATTCAGGTTTTGGGTTCAAATGGACTTGAAGCTATAACTTTCTGACTGAATGGGAAAGATCCTTACTAGTTAGACATCACATAGCATAACATGAATTGAAGTTCTATAGATGGAACGCTTGTGTAAGCCTGAAGTATGCAAGAGCTGAACAGTTCACCAGTGGCAAGTTAGCAAAATCTTGTGGTTCATGACTGTTAAAGATTTAAGAAAAACTTATTTGGAACTCTTGCAAGTAAATAAAAGACCACATATCACCCAGAATTAAGTACACTTAACCAAAACTGATCAATGTTAAAATGGAGTACATTATGGGTTTTTGCACAAGATGTACTGCAGATAATGAAAAAGATACACACTGGCAATGCTAAATACCGCAAACAGATTATTTTTTAAATGTAACAGTGTATGTTTTCAATTCAAGTAAACTCAACTCTAATATATGCAATATATACTACAAATGCCAATACATGAATTTACAGATCTAAATGAAAATCACTCTCGTGGATGCCTAGTTCTGAACTAGTCTGACATAAAGCTGCCTCATTTAGCATAGGACATCTTTTTATTCATTCACGGGATGAGGGCATCGCTGGCTAGGCAGCATGTATTGCCCATCCCTAACTGCCTGTTGGGCAGTTATGAGTCAACCACATTGCTGTGGGTCTGCAGTCACATGTAGACCAGACCAGGTAAGGATAGCAGCTTCCTTCCCTAAAGGACATTAGTGAACCAGATGGGTTTTTCCCTGACAATCGACAACAGATTCACAGTCATCATCAAATTCTTAATTCCAGATATTTTATGTCTTCAAATTCCATAATCTGCCCTGGTGGGATTCAAACCTGGGTCCCCAGGACATTATGCGGGTCTCTGGATGAACAGTCCAGTGAAAAGACCACTAGGCCATCACCTCCCCTCAATGTGTCAAACAACATGGCAGTCATAGATCTCTCATTATTTCTGACATATCACTAGGATTGTGTCACAGGGCAACCACTTTCACCTCCTCAAATGACCTTCCCTCCATGAGAAGTGCAATATTTGCTGATTACTGCAGTTTATATTGGCACTTGCAATCACACAGTGAATGAAACACTCCAATCTTGCATTCAACAAGACCCAGGCAACATTCAGATAGAAGCAGGAAGTGAAAACTCCGAACTGAGTGACTCAAGTTCAGAGCCCTTGTCTATCAATACTGGATTTATTTGAAGGCTATTTGCCCCAAAGACTGGGAGATCAAGTGAAACAGCACATACCTTCAGCTGTTTGCAGCAGGGAAGCTATTCTCTGTACTCAACCAGTGTGTGCTTGAAAAATGCAAAACAGAGTCCAACATTAGATGCGAGTCTACAACTGGGCACTATTTACTAAACAAGATAATAAAATGTGAGGCTGGATGAACACAGCAGGCCAAGCAGCATCTCAGGAGCACAAAAGCTGACGTTTCGGGCCTAGACCCAAACAGTCCTGAGTATGTGAAGAATAATGATGACAACCAAATAGGATTGGCAAATGAGCTTGTTAAATAGTGTGTTTGGAATCTACGTATGTTACACATAGGACCCTGTTGTTTGCAGGCAGAAACAAACATGTGCATTTCAACTCAACAAACCAGGTGATGGCCATTCTCTAATTAATTTCTGAGGGCAATGCTTGACCAATCATTACCAAATGACTCAGACATAATGGGAACTGCAGATGCTGGAGAATCCGAGATAAAGTGTAGAGCTGGAGGAACACAGCAGGCCAAACTAAGATGCTGCTTGGCTTGCTGTGTTCATCCAGCTGTACACTTTATTACCAAATGACTACTTCATTTGTCTTTTTTTTACAGCTATGTTATTTATCTTATGTCTTCTTTAAGTACTCATCAGCCCCTTGTCTCTTTTAGTAGGACGGTGAGCCTGTGAGATGATGAACGGGCAAACTGCTTGGTCAAGTTATTAAATAATTAGCCTTTTTTACCTTTAAATTCCTATCTCCCAATGCCAGTAACATCAGGTTAATACTGTGATAGGTATTTTTATTTTTTTCCTATAAGCATTAATAGATTATCCAATCTTCTCAGTGTCCAGCTCTGTTTTTTTTTTAACACTGGATTGTTCTTGTCGGAAGCAACAATTACCAAAGTTGTACCTTGATTTTTTTCTTCCATAACTGAATTTCATTTTCCCCACTGATCCGAATACCCAACATATCCCAATACTTCACATGTAGTATCACCACTCCTCTCAAAGACAACTCAAATTTGCAATCTTTCACCTGAAAAGGAACGCTCAATTTGCAAGCTTCACTGTGAGGCAGCCAATGTTAAATCAGGTCGTAGCCTGTTGCTGAATTGGACATCAAGGCACCTTTTCTTTGTGATCAAGCTTATTAAGTAAACAGCCACGTGGCTCATACTGCGCACCATTAGTACCATCTAGTGCCCCTTTAATTATATTTAATCAACCTGTTAAGACATGCTATGGCACACCTCCAGGACAGGTGGGAGTTGTAGAACATCAGACACAGAGATAGGGACACAGACACTGTGCCACAAGACCCTGACGAGGTTAGGAATGTCCCTTTTATTTATAGTTATTTAATCAAGTAACTCTTGTTGTCAACTTAGCCCTCACCACACCGATTAAACTACTCAGAGGTTTGGCACCATTCAAGACAAAGCGACCCACTTGACTGATTGAAACCCTCCACCTTTTAAACATTCACTCTCTTCATCACTGGCACAACCTGTCTGCAGTGTACACTTTCTACAAGATGCACCAGACCAAAGCTTCTTGGACAACAATTCCCAGATTTGCAAGCTCTATTACCTAAAAAAAACTAGGAGCTGAAGGCACATAGGAAATCCTCACCTCAACGTAGCCCACCAACCTACAAACCATGCTGACTGGGAAATATATCATCCATCCCTTCGGTGTTGCTGGGTCAAACTCCTGGTACGTGACTAACAGCATTGTGAGAAAATCGAGGAAGTGTGGGGCTTAATATTGAGGGAGCAGAGTGGTCTCCCTTCATTACAGATGGGCAAGCTCCCATCCTTTACTGGGCCTAGTTCTAAGGGCCCACAAGGGCTCAATTTAAACAAAAACTTTTATCTAAATTTTATAATATGGTGAGCCTTAAATCAGAATTTTTTTTCAATCTAGTTAGGAAGAATCTTCACCACACACACTGCAGTGGCTCCAGAAGGTGATGCGTCACCATTACCTCAAGAGCATTAGAACGGGGAACAAATACTGGCCTTTCCAGAAGCATTCGGATTCTGTGGAGATTAGAAAACTATCTGAGCAGCACAGAAAGAAATGGAGACAGATCCACTGCCAACAGGTGAAGTTCATGAAATCTCATGACGTTGAATTAAATCTAACATGAGGGTCTGATTCACCATCAGCAAATTTTGCTTCTCTTCTCTACCGGGCTGCATTTTGGAAGGGGAAGTAGCAACAGTCATCTCAGACTTCACCTCAGCACTCAGTTCAAACAGATCCCATTTTGGCTGATCAAAGGGCTTTAATCCACAAGTTTGGAGCCACACATTGACAGGAGTAAACACAAACACTATTGAATGACCAATAAGATGTATAACTAACAAGACCTGAAGATTTTCAAAGGCAAGCCCTTAATTTTTTAACAGAAAACAAGGCTGCAACTGTCAGTAAGGGTTAGAAAACCTAAACTGGATAGTTTTGATGGATTTTCACCGGTTAGGACAGAAGTTGTATATAGTGAAGTAGTTTCAACAGAGATCTTGGTTGATGTTTTGCCAAGGGCTGTCCTATGACATACTGAATGCTTGGTAACTACAGTCGAAAGCCACAGTTGTCTCAGCAGGAATTTCTGAGTTCATTGTTTGACTGATAATTTAAAGTGGCTATTAAAACATCAGTGTCTTTGATAATGGCCACTAAATAGTAGTTTGCTTAATTTTATAAGAGATTAACCACTTCAGATTTAAAAGCTTTGAATGGAGTTTATGAATGGGAGTTTTTAACCATTAACAGTACAGAAGTGAAAACTGCAGTAACTTATTAGGCTTTCTTTTAAGGTTCATATGGTTCCAGAGACTATTGTGAATAATGAGAAAGTGTTTATGGAGGTAACATTGACGGTATGAAGGGTATTGGAGGCGGTGGGGGAATGTATACATTGGAATAGAGTTGTCATGAAGGGTCAGGCAGGCCAGCAGGACAATAGGGTTTCAGGAATGAGGAAAGTGGCCAATTTTTAAAGCAAGTGGGACAAAATTCCAGAAAATTCAGGTGGGTCTTCTAACCAGCTCACCTCACATTCTCCTACTGCTGTGGTCAGTTAACACTTTGCTTACACCCATAAGCCCCTGGGGTTAAATCAACATGATGTTTTTTTTAAAAAAGAGAAATGAGGCTGGTGCAACAAGTCAGGAAATTTCCTTACTTGAGCTGTCCATCTTAACAGCTCAACAAAATCTACCAAATATTGTGCAAAACGTGTACCACAAAATGTTACAACTGGCTCATTGAATCAGTTTGTCTTTTACTGCCCATTGTTTAGCAAGCTCACTATCCAGGAGTGCAGTATTGGTCAACCCTTGGGATGTTCATTTTGGTTTCATATAAAAAACAGCTCAATACTTTTTGCAGACAAGCTAAGAAAGCACCTGGTGAGAAGTGGTCACATGTAAAACAGGACCTACTTAGTTTCAAAGGTAGCATACAGAACAATTCTGATCTGACACATACCAATGTAACTAGTCAGTGTGCAATAATAAGGCAATAACAAAGGCACTGATTCCCACTGTCAGTGAATTATGTTGATTGACTTGAATAAAACCGCACATCAACTATTCCCCCAGCCAGTGCATCACCGGAGCTTGGTCAAAGCTTGAGCCTGCAACTTTAGTTTGGAAACCTCAAGAATTTTAAACTTTTGCTAGCCTGACACATTGTGTTTCTGTAATGACAGCTCACCATACCATTTTAGTTCAGTGCCTCAGACAATAAGACTGTTCTCAATTAACAAAACACGCTTAAATAATTGATAACAAGGTGTAAACCTGAATGAACACAGCAGGCCCTGCGGGTCTAGGCCCAAAATGTCAACTTTCCTGCTCCTTTGATGCTGCTTGGCCTGCTGTATTCATCCAGCTCTATACTTTGTTATCTCAGATTCTCCAGCATTGGCAGTTCCTGCTATCTCTGAAACACTTAAATCATTTCTTAGTTCAGTCTCTGAGGAAGTATCATCAATACTTATTAATATTTTAACAGCCTTTAATCTTAGTGTTTGTTTATTACCTTCAGTTGTAAAACCAAAACATACCAAAATAAGTAAAACTAAACGAGATTTTCTGGATAAAAGTTCATTTTTAAAAATATGTGGTCAGAGGGAAGTTGGATTAAGATTGAAGTCATTGACATTATGTTCAAACAAACAAAAAATATCTTGCCCAATTCCGCTTTTGACCCTTTAACTAAGCCAAATGTAAATCAAGTGGGATTTTTTTTTCTTTCTAATTGATCTGCCTTGCATCAGAAACAATTAGTTTATCTGGAGTGTTTTTATAAAACTATTTCCAATAGTACATTCATTGTACTGGCCTCCTGTTGGGGACTACGTAAAAGATTTGCATCCAGAGGCAGTAGTTTGCAAAGAACAGATGTTGCTTTGTATTTAACTACACGGAACAACATTAGTATTGAATGCACAGTTGTATCATTGATCAACCAATGTCAATTTTACTAACACTTTGTAATACACATTGGGGGCCAGTTAGCTCAGTTGACTGGATGGTGATGCAGAGTGACACCATAACACGTTCAATTCCTGCACCAGCTCAGGCTACCTTGAAAAACTCTCCTTTTCAACCTGTCCCCTTGCCCGAGGTGTGGTGACCTTCAGATTATAAGCCATAGAGTTATACAGCACAGAAAAAAGCTCTTCAATCCAACTTGCCCATGCCAACCATGTTTCCTAAACTGAACTAACCTACTTGCCTGCGTTTGGCCCAGACCCACTACACCCTTCCTAACCTTGTACCTGTCCAAACGTCTTAAATATTGGAGATGCACCTGCCTCTACCACTTCCCCGGGCAGCTCGTCCCAAATACACACCACCCTGTGACAGAAATTTGCTCCTCATATCCCTTTTAAATCTTTCCCCTCTCACCATAAACCCTCACCCTCTAGTTTTGGACTCGCAACCCTGTGGAGAAAAGACCTTGGATATTCACCTTATCAATGCCCCTCATTATTTTATGAACCTCTGCAAGGTCACCCCTCAGCCTCTCACACTCCAGTGAGAAACAGTCCCAGCTTATCCAGCCTCTACTTATAACAAACCTTCCAGTCTCAGTAACATCCTTGTCAATTTCTTTTTACCCTTTCTAGTTTAATAACATGCTTCCCATAGCACAGCCACCAGAATTGTGCACTGTATTCAAAATGTGGCCCTACCAATGTCTTGTACAGACATAACATGATATCCCAGTTGCTATACTTAATGCTCTGACTAATTTTAAAAAATAAGCGTGCCAAATGCCTTCTTCACTACCCTGCCATTTTTGAGGAACAATGTAACTGCATCTGTCAGTCTCTGCTCGAGAACACTCCCTGAGGCCCTACCAATAACCGTACTGCTCAGGTTTGTCTTACCAAAACGCAACACTTCGCTTTTATCTGCATTAAATTCCATCTGCCATTCCCTGACCCACTGGCTCAGTTGCTCAAGATCCCATCATAATGTTAGATAACCTTCTTCACTGTCCATGAGATCACCAATTTTGTGTCATTCGCAAACTTACGAACCATGCCTCCTGTATTCTCATCCAAAGCATTTATATAAATGACAACCAACAGCAGACACAGCACCAATCCTTCTTAAACCACTGCCAGTTGCATCTCTCTCTAATGATTTTGACTTGATTTATTGTAGTCACATGTACCTAAGTACAGTGAAAAGCTTTGTTTTACGAGGTTGGTAGGTTGGTAACTAGGTATGGAGCTGAATGAACACAGCAGGCCAGGCATGAGGCCTGTCCTGCTGTGTTCTTCCAGCTCCACACCTTGTTATCTCAGACTCCAACATCGGTAGTTCCTACTATCTCAGGTTGGAAGCCATCTCCTTTAAAAAGGCTACCCACTTGCCATATTTCCATTTCAGGTAGGTGGCAGTAGTATGGAATCTGGGCCATGTGGGACAATGACCAGGCCAGCAGCTAGATGGATGATCCATTTATTGGGACCTCTGTTTACTAGTAGCGATTAATGTCAGTTCCTCAAAACCTTTGAAACATCCTCACTTTTCTGCTCCAAACACACCATTAAAAAATTCCTTAAAAAGAAAGTAATTCCAATAAAATTAAATCATCTCCAATTGTTTAATCTATTATAAATACGGAGTAACATCTAAATCACTAATCAAATTAAAAACATCTCATCCTTTAGTAACCTCTTAAACATGTCAATCAGAACATCAGTGCAGCCCACTGGATCTTTGAACCGCAACCAAACATTTTTGTTACCCAGAGGCAGAGGAACTCCAGCTAACTAATAATGGAATTTTCTAAAAGTATTTGCAAAAGCAAATACCTAAGCTTTAATTTTAAAAGAGGTCTCAGCAGCTCGCTGTCAAAGCAATCTAAGGGCAGGCAGGGCTTTTCTTCCTTTTTACCCCCTTTGACAGATGAATTTTTCTTTTCATTTTTAAAAGGCCTCAGACATCCAAATGACTTCAGGTTATTACACACAAGATACCAATCATTGCAGCAAAAGTTCATCTCACTTACAATATAGCATCTAACTACTAAAACTGAAAAAAAACTTCTTTGTTTGTGTTTCAAAACCTGTTGGTGAGGCAATTTCAGGGGCAGGTGACTGTTCATCATTGCTTCCCTACTTGGGACTCACGTTTCCCTCATGGTTCACACATTCTCAGACATTCTGAACCACATCCACTTATTAATTCTGGGGCCGAAACTCTCCCATGTCCCGGGCCCCAAACCCACACACCAGGCCTTGTTACCACAGAGCCTGCCATTACACATCAGTCATTAAGAATCCCCATTAACAACTATTCACCCTTCCAGCCTGATCGTTATCAACTCTGTCTGTTCAACTGTTCTTCTCTCTCTTTCAACTCTATCCCATCATTTACTCCCTACCCCATCCTCCTCCCTTTTTTCTGTGTATAAAGTGACATTTTCCCAGCCACCATCGGGTCTGAGGAAGGGTCACCAGACCCAAAATGTTAACTCTAACTTTTCTCTTCACAGATGCTGCCGGACATGTTGAGCCTTTCCAGCAACTTCTCTGCTTTTGTTCCTGATTTACAGCATCCACAGTTCTTTCAGCTTCTACTTGTTGAGGCACCACTTAAACTTTCAAAGTTTCTGCAATGGAGCTGGCAAGGGAAGGGGGGCTTTGCAGCTTTGCCTGTTAGCGGGCTTCCCGTGCTTTATCCCATGCCAACAAAAGGTGTGGTAGACTGGAAAAGGGAGGCAGGCATCAGGTTATGCCCACCATTTTGCAAGTTTCCCTGAGCCATCCAAACACAGCAACAAAAAAAAATTCCATGCCATGGATTCAGGGCTCAGTGAGATGCACTGGCATTGATTTCGAGGTCAGTGGTAAAGAAAGTGTTCTCCCAGATCCTGAAGAAAACTGTTGACGTAGGTCAGGAAGTTCCAAACAGCAGATTGAACATGCAGACATGTCACAAGGATCTCTGGGGATCCAGCAACAGTACAGCGAAACAGTGGTAAATCAAGCAGGGCAGGCATCCAGACAGCAAACCACAAAGTACAAATAAAACTAATCCCTTCACTTTTAAGTTTTAAGTATTGAATAGAGAGCAAAATAAATATCTGAGACACAAACATGAAGCAGAATTTTACAGATCCCCTATCCAGGGGTTTGCTGGTCTGGGGTCCTGTAACATCCAGTAGGTTTTCTGCATACCATTGCTCAACCAATGACCTGGCAGTCACATTATGGAGGCAGGCATGGTCCAGGGCAGCCTGCCCAATCTCACCTCAATTAAAGAGATCCCAAGTGGTCATTAAGGACCACTTCCTGACAGTTGCAATTTTTAGGCTGCTGGAAAACCAGGGAAGATAGGGGAGAAAGTAGTAATCCAATAGGTTAACCTTTTGAGCCTCAGACAGGAAGTCATGGAGGGGAAGAGGAAGTAGCAATTCTCTAAATCAGTGAATGTCTAAATCATGATCCTTCAAAACAGATTTTCTTCTGTGTCCCTTCCTCTTGCCGCAATCTTTCAACGAGGCCCCCGGTCCATTCATAGACCCTCACTTAAAACCTCAAAAGAGGCCTCTTCCCCTGGCCCTGCCAAAAACCCCCGGATCTTAGCTGCATTCTCAACTATTGGCACTTCGTTCTGTATGACTTGGTGTCATCCTAGTGGTGGGCCATTGTTCCTGTTGGGGATTCAAGAACTTCTGGATTCCTGTGTTCAACTGCATGAGTAATTAGTTCAGAGCAAAAATTACATCGAATGCTCATTTTTCAAACATCAATACAACAGCAAAATCTGGGGCAATCATTTAGAGTTTGGTGAAAGAGAAATTGTTATGCAATAAAATGTATTCACTGTATACTTGAACTTTTGTTCATTTTTCGCTCACCATCCTAATCTGAATTGTTCGTCGTCTTAGTCATCACCTGAACTCTTTTTCAGTTCTTAATTTGTTTAAATTGCTTTAGACATGAAAGCAACTTTCTACTGTGGCCGAGTTGTCCCACTGGACCTGTGAGACCTAGAGGGACAACTTCAAATTGATCATATCATAAATTATTCAGAAAGTTGCAAAATATTAACCAGTCAATTCTTACAATGAACAAACTGTGTTCACCGTAAATAAAATAGACCATGAGCATTTCATATATGCTATCAATAAAACACAAAACAATACAGTTAGAAAATATAAACTATCCCTTGGTGGTCTAAAATAAGACAAGTGAATTGACCCATGAACATTCACATCTGAACAACGAGTCACTCAGTGGCTCATTTTTTAGTGAAACACCAACTTCATCATGCATTCTATACTAAAAGCATAATTGCTTGGTCTGCCACCTTTTCTTTATTGGTAACACAACGGTTTCAATCAACAGTGTCTTCTGTGCTTCGGAATAATAATAAAGCTGAAGGAATTAAGAATTAACAGGATAAACCTTGCTCAAGTTTTTAATTAACCTGGAACATAATGCAGTGGTACAAAGTCATGTTACGCTTGGTGTTGCTCTGACACAGCATATTCTTAATTTATTCCTCAGTATAAAGTGAAAAGTTCATCCTGTACCATAAATAAGTATATTTTGGCTTGAAAATGCTACAAATTATTATTCTTATAAAGTGGGTCAAGATCTTGATCTCAACTCGTAAATACCATTTTCTTTAGTTATCAACACAAAGCCCACTTTATAAATTTGCAATAAAAAAAGCATGCCAATAAGTAGTGCATATAAACGACTGCACTTATACACTTAGGCACTGGAACTCAGAAAGGGTTAACCAACTTCCCATTGAGAGCTGCACTGTGACAGCCACTAAGCTACAGCGGTCTCAGCCCACATGTAGAAAATGTCAGAGCCACAATTAGACGTGACTTACTTTTCCCATCCAGTTACAAAACACACCATCTCACTGCAGACATATTTTGTTGAAAGCAGCTACAAAGTGAAGTTTCTTAGAATTTATTCATGCCGTGTCCAAATCTTTGAACAATTTTGCATGTTTTGATAACTTAATTCAAGCCTTCACATCACAGTGTTGAAAAAATTGCTCAAATTATTCGACACTATACACCATATATTACTAATTTTTTTCACTTGTTGAAGGCAATCAGATTAAGGCTGTTAACAGCTCTGTTTGAAAGATTTGCAATCATGCACTGTGTGTGGGACAACGAAAATGTTGCCGCTATGCAGTTTTCATTGTATTCAAAACAGTGTTTTATCATGGATTAGATTCCCGCATAAATGTAACTCAGTTTTAAAACAAAAATTAAACTTGAAAAGAAAATGCACCCTTAAGTGTTTCATAAAAAAAGTGAAATCAAATATCTACAATTTCCAATTGAGTTTCAGTCACATCTGAGTCATCCAGAAATTTACTGAAAATAGACATAAGTATTTTGAAACAATACATTAAAGCAGCATGGTGGAACTCCAATTTACTGAAATAGAGAACGGAAACATGTTGATATCTGATATTGTCAAGCTGAAGAAGGTTCAGAAGAGGTTTACCAGAATGTTGCTGGATATCGAAGGTTTGAATTATAAAGAAAGGTTGGATCGGCTGGGACTTTTTTTAAGATTGGAGTGCATGAAGATGACAGGCAACCTGATAGAAGTTTTTAAAATAATGAGGGGTATTGATAGAGATAATGGTCTTTTTCCAGGGATGGGGGATTTCAAGACTAGGGGGCACATTTTTAAGGTGAGAGAAGAGAGATTTAGAAAAGACATGACGGGCAAATTCTTTACACAGAGTATGATTTACTTGTGGAATGAACTTCGTGAGGATATGGTCAATGTGGGTACAATTTTAAAAGATATTTAAAGACATTTTAATAGTTATATGAATAGGAAAGGTTTGGGGGGATGCGAACCAGGTGTAGGCCGTTAGAACTAGTCTAGTTTGGAATGATTTTTGGCACAGCCTGGTTGGACCGAAAGGTCTGTTTCCATGCTGTATGACTCAATGACTGCTCATGAATTAACATATCAGGTTCCTGTTATTCCCGTCAGCACCCTCTAAGTGATGGTCAGACGCTTTGGGGAACTGTGTGCCCCATGGCCTGTGTAGTTTATGAATGATTTAGACATATCTGAAGTGGGAGTTGGGGGAGGGGTGGAAATGTGAAATTTGTGATCAAGAACACTATCAGCTGGGCATTATCATGACAGATGCATTAAGAAATAAGTCCCAATCATTAGCTTTTATAGGTGATAGATCCCATGGCCACAAAAAAATGCGACAAAGAAGACAATTATCAGTAAGATTTTCCTTTTAGCTATTCCACCATTAACACTTGTGGTGGAACATTACAATGAAATGATGTGCCAAAGAGGTACGCTTGGAATAAATTTCATGGAGATACTTCATTGTTTTAACACTTCAGTTCAGAACTGTGACAATGTAATTTGAATAGACAAACGAAATTCAAGAAACCTAATTCCATAAAACTATTACTACCACATAGCTACACCAATGGAAGAACTTTCAATCAGCTTGCTACTTCAAAAGTTTTTCAATAATTTTGGAAAACAAGCGGTCAAACACTACTGAGTTACATAGTTAAATCTTACCTAACAGTTTGAGTGCCTTCAAGAGGAATAAAATAATAAGTGCTCACATTATGTGGGTATGGCGGGTTTTGCAATAAAACATGCCTTCAGGCCCAATGCGTTTGTGCCAGCATATATGCCCCATACGAACAGTAAATGCACCCAGCCAATTTTAATATCTTTTGGCCCCTTTCCCTTTAACTGTCTATGCACCCAATCTGGAATGTTGATATTGCAGCTCCAACTAGTAAAACTGAAGCAGCATTTCATTGTCTCAAAGGGATTTCTCCTGCCTCAGATAGTTCCATAGAGTTGTCAGTGGCAAGCAAACAGCTAACTTTAACATAACCTTTTTTTCCCTCAAGCCTATAAATTATTTTTTTTAAATTGAGAACCAAAACAATTGTTAACTGTGATTTTTATATACCTATAGAAATATAGAAATTAGATGCAGGAGTAGGCCATTCAGCCCTTCAAGCCTGCACCACCATTCGATATGATCATTCAATCTCAGTATCATATTCCCACTTTCTCTCCTTACCCCTTGACCCCTTCGCCACAAGGGCCATGACCAGCTCCCTCTTGAATAAATCTAACGAACTGGCCTCAGCAGCTTCCTGTGAGAGAGAATTTCACAGTTCAACTCTCTTGTGGGAAGAAATTCTTCCTCATCTCAGTCCTAAATGGCTTACACCTTATTCTTCGACCGTGACTCCTAATTCTGGACTCCCCCAACATCAGGAACAAATTCTTACCGCATCTAGCCTGTCCAGTCCCATCTGGATTTTTATATGTTTCTATGGGATGCCTCCCTCATTATTCTCAATTCCAGCAGGCACAAGAAGAAACAGATAGATGGATAGAAAGACAAAGTCTTTCCTCATTCTAATTTGATTCATTTTTATAAGCAAAATAAGCAAAACAAGTTTGTAAAACAAAGACCAAGAACGTTCTCAGTTAAACCGAGTGTTCTAAACTCAGCTCAGCAATTGTGAATTAGGCCCTAGTTAAGGGAGCGAGGGATCTGGGTCAACAAATTCAGTCTGGATTCCTACTTTTCACCTTAATAGGTGTCTTATGAAATGTATACTTGAATTTGTTGGTTGAAGATGGTAACGTGGCCAGCATGGTTAAATAGAAAAACAATGCTGACTATCAAAATTACCTTGCAAACTACAGCTTAAGAGATGCCAAATGACTCTGACCAGTTTTGTAAACTATATCCCAGCATGATTTAATAATCTAAGGAGTGATGGAGAGATTATTTTTCAAATATTAATAGTATGCAAAATTTATGACCTTAGATTGATAGTAATTTTAAGCTTGTAATAATTATGCATATCACATAAAAATTGCTACTATTTATTATATCCACAAGTAATGGATCACAAAATCATTACTGCTTACACATTTCTAGCATCCTACTTAAATAGCAGTATTTCCCGTCTGTTGAATTGCCGATTTTGGTTGAAATTAAACAGTAAATCTACAGCTCTAAAATACAATGATGATTGGAGTTTTCTGTCTAATTAATTGGCTCAGTTCAAAAGGTCAGCCATCAACACTATTTATTTATTATACATCTGAATGACTTTATCAATATACTACTTAAGACATTCTTCCTATTCAGTCTTAACATTGATTGCAATAACCTGTGATGACACGATGGCTTTTAGAGGTATGTTCTATTTTGTTCTGAAGAGAGGTTTTAAGACTGAAGTGCTGAATTGTCTATTTGGATCCAATACATATTCAGAGGCCTTGGGCTCCCCCCCTCGCCCCCCCCACCCAACCCCCGCCAGTGTTGGAGCAATAGAAACAGCCTGAATGGGTGGGGTCAAGTTCCCATAGAACCAGGATTTTTGGTTTTAGTTTTCATTAGCAGCAGTTGCTGGGATTTGAAGCTGGGTGGAAGCTGCGGTAGATCTCTCCCTGCTATTCTCCCTCTCAGAGTTTTCTCTTCCATGTTTTTCTTCTTATTTATCTTCATAAATCAATTACCTTGACACCATTGGCAAGGAATGTCAACAGGAAACTAATGTGCAGTTAGTAACATGATGCACTTTCAAGGCTCTTACCTGTGGTTTATGGTAATCTATACACCCTAACTAGATTTTCTGGTACATTGCTTTGTATTTTATGATATGTGCACGACATTTCAGTCATTTGCATTATGCAAATTTTTATTTAAGCTTACCTGTGTGAAAGCAAACTCTAACAGATTGTAACTTGCACGATTTTTGCAGAAACAATGGTAAGGTATGTTTTATATACACCAACTAGTAATAAAGAACTGTATGTTTTAAAAAAAGACACATAACTGTGTAACTCAGAATAACCACTAAATTTGTACTGCATTAGATTTTAAATCAGGCAGAAGGCTGAGCTTTTCTCTTCTAAATATATACCAAAAAAACTTCTTACGTTTATAACTTCCTCTACGGGGTCTCCGTCCCTGTTAATTTCAAACAGTTTCTTATGGCTCCATATGTCAGACCCTTTGTCATTGGTTCACAAAAAGCACTTCAAAACTTTATCTGTCATAGGTTTAAAAAGTGATGTAATCTCCATGTGTGGTCAAACATGTCCATGTTATAATTCTGTGAATTATGTTAAACTATAAACATTTTCTAGAGGGACAACCAAAACATGCCTCCGTGCAGAGCGACACCACAAAATAGCAAATGGATTATGAAACTTTTCTTTTAAAAAAACTGTATCTTCCTATTCATGTCTTATTTCATTCTCAAAAAATTATTCTTCTTAAATCAGGTGTGTTACAAATTCAGTCAACTGAAGTGGAAAAATTTCACTTTGTGCATTTGTTTATAGATGCTACAGGAAAAAAAAATCAACATTAGTAACATTAAAGAGCCAGGACTATAGTTTTTCTTTAAGCTGATATTTTTATTTTCATTCAAATAGAATGAGCAGAGTTTATCAGAGTTGACAACTGATTGACGAAGGGTCTAGGCCCGAAACGTCAGCTTTTGTGCTCCGAAGATGCTGCTTGGCCTGCTGTGTTCATCCAGCTCCACACTTTGTTATCTCAGATTCTCCAGCATCTGCAGTTCCCATTATCCCTAAGACAATCAAGTTTGTCAACATTAGCTATTAAGATAAAGTCACTATAGTCCCAGAGGACCACAGGGCTGCTCTCTTATTAGATGAGCTGGCAGTGAGCTTAACTTGAGGGTGACCATGCCTCAGGCAAGGACTATTATAATAAATGCGACAGAAACAAAGAAAGATTACCCTACACAAAGAGGACAGTCATCAGTCATGTCCATGCTAGCTCCAACTCAGCTCCTCCCATCTCTCTGCCTTATATCTGTACCTTGCAAAGTTTGCTGTTTAGACAATTATCTGATTTCACATTAAAAGCCACAAATAAATCTGCCTCCACCATTTGCTCAGGCAATGAATCAACCACTCAGTGGCTAAAAAAACATTTTTCATGCTATCGCTTTTCATTCTTTGATTCAACTCCTCCAAATGGGAACTGAGATAACACGTAGAGCTGGATGAACACAGCAGGCCAAGCAGCATCAGAGGAGCAGGAAGGCTGATATTTTGGGCTTAGACCCTTCTTCTCCAGCATGTGCAGTTCCTACTATCTCTCTTCAAATGGGAACTGTTTTCCCTAACCTCCACAATTTTGCACATTTCCTCTCTCTACAGAGAACAGTCGCAGCAGTTTCAATCTATCCACATAATTAAAATCTCTCAAATCTTTTTGCATTCTCAAAAACATTTTCTGCGCCATCTCTGAAGCCTTCACATTATCTTTAAAAAGGGTGGTGCTCAGAACTGAACACAATACTTCAGCTGAAGCAAACCAGCGATTTACAATTGGTCTCTGAAAGTCCTTGCTGTTGTAGTCTATGCCTCGATTATAAAAGCCCCAATATCCCATCGACCTAAGTGTTTTCTCAACCTGCCCTTTTCACCTTTAGCATTTGGTGCAGATCTACCACATGTCAATTTGACAACACTGCATTGGTGACACAGAGACCAAGGCACATTTCTGTGAGGACTAAGTTTATTAATTACCAAGACTTACTTCCACACACTGTTCCCATTCCCCCTTCATAAATTACAATCATCCACATATCGACTTGCTAGGTTAACAGAAACCCCTCTTCTTAAATAAAAACCTTTTAAGGTGTAAAACAATCCTCGAACAAAGCTAATGAAAATATGTAAATTTATTTTCTAAACATATTCTACACTTTAACTTATAATACTTCTTTAAAATTTCTATAAAATACAATCAACCCCACATAGTACCCTTTATTTATCTGAAATAAACAGAAGTTTAATGACTAAGCCAGGCAAATAAAATTATTTTTTGTCCAGCTTCTAGCATTTGCCCTCTTAAGTAATCTCTTGGAGCAAGCACGCTTTCTTGTGCAAGTCTGATAACAGGCTACTTTATTTTGTAAGTCCTTTTTCTGTTTATAGTAGTCATGATGTGGAGATGCCAGTGTTGGATTGGAGTGGAAAAGTCAGGAATCAAATGACACCAGGTTATAATCCAACAGGTTTATTTAAAATCACAAGCTTTCGGACAAAGGAGCAGCGCTTTGAAAGCTTGTGATTTTAAATAAATCTGTTAGACGATAACCTGGTGTTGTGTTGTTTCTAACTTGTTCTGTCTGACATTTCCTTTATGTAAGGAAGTGAATATTCAACATTTTCTCAAAATGTACAGTCCCAAACAGAACATTCAATGGGCAAACTTATCCCAAATTGCTCCTTCTATAGGATTTCCTTTAGACTGTTAGATCAAGACACCATATATATACAAATTCGACCTGTACCAATGTTTCAGCATTTAAGGGAATTTAACTACACTTACTGTTACAATGTATTGGCTTTCTAGGCCAAATGACGTTAATTATTCTTTTCCAAAAATATAAACAATGCTCCCGCTCTCAAACAGACGAGAAGATTGACATCTGAAGTATCACTAAAAAGGGCTAGCTTCTTATGTAGTGGGTCACCAAAGGCTTCTCATTTTCTTCTCAAGACTTCCTGAACAGTAGTTCAACCATAGTTTCAAAACATCATAACTTGTATCAGGTCTAATCTCAATACACAACCAGTTTAACTGGATTATCATCCATTTTATCTGGGTTTCTTTTCTCGAATGCAAAATCATCTTCCTCTGAGGAGAAGGCCCAGGTTATTAAGTTCCCATCAATACTTCCCAAATGTTAAGGATTAATGCATTCAAGTATGACAGTTGTTCCAAAGTCACTCCTTAATTATTCTAATGTCTCAGCCTATATACTTAAAGACCCTCAAAGCCTAACAACTAATTTGAAATTACTTTATCAATCACACATTTAAATTCTACAGAACCTCCCCACAGAAAATCATTGATATGCATCGACCAGTTTCTCTCCACAATACAAGCAGAGTGTTGCACTTCACGACAAGCTTCTTGTAAAACAATGTACTTTCACTAAGACCATTTTAACTGAAAATTACCATACCCTTGCTATTTCGTTCAACCCATAAATAGTTGTTCAATTTCAATTGCTTTCCTTCTCACGTTTTCTGCAGTAGAGGAATCTATTGTAAAATCTCAATCTCCAAGTTTCTGTTTGAAACTTCATGTCACTGTACATGGTCCAGTTTTATATGCCCCATGAGGAAGCATCTTTAATGTGTGCATCCATCTACATGACAGGCTGGCTGTTCCCCCGTTACCTTAACGTACTCACCAAATTCTTTCCAACTTTCTGTTTGCTCTCTCTCCTTCACTAACTTAGCCTCGAATGTGCTTGTAATCACAAACATCTCAAATCATAAGGGATTTCAGCATCTTGTGGCATTCCCCCTCTGTTCCATGCTTCTTGTTCTTATCAAACTGCAACTTCTGTTTATTGTCCTATCTCATTTTGGACTACCACTATCACAAGATCTTCTACTTCCATGATCAGAATTTCTTTTGTAAGTTTGTATTTTTTCTGTCCTAGGGCCATGATCATTTCCAGGTCCACTTTCAGGAAACATACTCCATTTTCTAACCTTCTAGGTATTGATCTCATTTTGCCAATTCACAGATCTAACCTAATGTCCCTCATCTTCCATATTTGCCAACATTTATATTGTTGTTGACATTTGTTGCTTTCGCTATAATGGTAGCTTTCTTTCATTCATTCGGCCTTTGTTGATATATTTATATATGACATTTGTGTTATTTTGCTGCCAATTTTCAGCTGTTTTCCTCTGGGGCAAATCAAATTGTTTTGTCTCTCTCTATGACTTTTTACATATTCAGTCAGTCCTTCATCTGTCAAACTCTGGCACTCATAATTGTCCAAAATGGGTGTGCGCGTGTGTGTGAAGTAGATGGCAACTCATCCACTTCCTTTGCCTTGTAAAGTGTGTAATCAGTATCAATTAACCTTTAAGAATGCCCCTAATAATTTGTTCATAATGCTGCAAAATTACTATTTTACCACTGTTATCCATCATCTTACCAAGACCTATCCATTCTACCATCTCCCTGGATTAAAATTTATTTCTAATGACCTTAAATGCTGCCATAAGGCTCACCAAATATCGTCTGAAACTTCAGTCTTCAACAAGTTCTTACCTGGAGTACATTCAAACGCTCAAAAAATTGAGCTATTATTCTCCTTTCACAATTTAGAGGCTGATCACTCATTACCAAAGGAATTTTTGGATTTCTTTAAAGAAAACAATTGATTTGTACTCGCGGCTCCAACTAATTGCAGTCAGCTCTTTGACAGGACTGTCTGTGCTAAAGCAGATGTTAATTTACAACTCGGTCAGTCCATTGGGATTTTATAAGGCATCTCATCTTTTACTGCATGATTAGTTTTCACACATTCCTTTACTAAGGGCACTTTCCACTTTCATTTTCATTACCACAATTTTCGTATCTTGCATACATATCCTCAAATTCATCACTGACAAATTACTATCACCAGCATCACATCTACCACATTCCCGTTGTTAGTGAGGCACTTGGCTGATTCCTATCCATTTTTCCATGATCTTGTCCACTACTACACTTTCCTACTCACTGTATGTTAATGTAGACTGATTAAATCTAAATGCCTTGTCTAAGGAATGCAGGACAATTTTTTTTTCCTTATCCCGCTCCTTTGAGTTCATTGCCTTAAACTCAAGACCATGATGTTGCCATCCGATATTTTTGAAATAAACCACATTTTTTTGCTGTCCTCTTCTATATATTTACCGTATTCTTCGTCCTCTAAACCCTTTAGCAGGATTGTAAAATTAATCTGCAGACAGATGGGTAATCTGCTGATGTAGTGTTCAGATAGTTAGACAGTTTTTCTTTAAACTACTATCTCTTGATTCAAATTATACTTGCTTAATATTTGATTACAGAAGTTACGTTTAGTTAGAGATGTACAATGATGTCCATTGACTTTCCAGAAACAAGTGGCTTGTTGTGGTCCATGTCTGGTTTCATTTGAGCCTTTTTCATTAGCAGCCTGCTCAACAGTAACAATACTCAACTTGATATGACTTTACAAGTTCTGTTCATTAACATCTGGGGGCTCATTCTAAAATTAGCAGATCTAATTCAGATCAGTCAAGCAATAATCCAACATGGTCTACCAAGTGTTATGCGACAACTATGACAACGATCCAGACAACATCATCACTATCCCTGCATGTGTCCTGTTTAACCAACAGTACAGGGCCTGCACAGATAGCAGAATAATGGGGACAGCAATTGCCCTATGGCTCCTTAACATTGGCTCCAGGCCCCATCAAGTCTCATAGCATCAGGTCAATCATGGATAATGAAACTCCCTGCTGATCACCACCCCATACCCTCAGGTGATGGATCAGTACTGCTCCATGTTGAAGAGCACTTGGAGGAAGCACCAAGGATAGCAATGTTCTCTGGGTGGTGGATACAGAACATCCAACCCAACAGTAGCTTGCAGCCCCACTACAGACCAACCTGACCAAGTCCGAAAGGACGTAACTGCTAGACTGTGTCTGTAGTAGGTGATGAGGGAACATATAAAAGGGAAAAACATGCTTGCACGCTGCAGGTGCACCTGTCCATCACATTAGCAGTAAGAATGTCTCTGCAAGGACTGTGCAGTTGTCAAAATCCCATCTTCACATTGAGTATGTTCTCCATCATATTGTACGACTGTCATTGTGTTAAATGGATTGGAGAGGGGGGGGGAAATAGTATAGGCTTGCAAAAACAAAACAATATGGCAGCATTACAGCGCAACTATTGAAGCAATAACATCCAGAGGAGGAAAGGAAGGGACAGATTGTACAAACATTTTTTTAAAAAGCAGCAAATTGGGTCAAAAGGGAAACAAAAGGTTAAAAGAAAGTCTAAATTGAATGGCACTTAGATGTGCATAATATGGAACAAAATAAATGCATTAACAGCACAAATAGGGGTTAATAAGTGTAATCATTGAATCCAGGAACTACGTTTTCAGTGCGGCATGATCTTTCGAAATAACAGACAGGAAGGAAAGAGGAGTAGGTAACTGTTGTTATGGGATGGAACATGTACATTAACAAGAAATGATCTTGGATCAGTTAACATAGAATCTATTTGGGTACAGACAAGAAGCAGCATGGGGTGGAAGTCACTGGTTTAAATGGGCAGTCTATTGGCCCCCTAACAGTGTTCATTCTGAAGGACAGAGAATAAAGCAGGAGGTGACAAGGCATGTAAAAAGGGCAGTTTGTTAATAATGGGTGAATTTAATCATCATGGTTGATTGAGAAAATCAAAAATACAGAAGCAGCAACAAGGAAGAATTGGTAGATAATAATCAAGACAGATTTCAAAAATCAGTATGTTCAGAATCAATCAAGCGTCAGATCACTTTGGATCTGGTATTGTATAGTGAGGCAGACGTAAATGGATCACAGAGTAAAAGATGCACGAGGAAACAGTAAGCATAATATAGTAGAATGGAGTATTCCATTTGAGAGAGAGCGAGAGAGCGAGAGCGAGAGAGCGAGCGAGAGAGCGAGCGAGAGAGCGAGAGAGAGAGCGAGAGAGAGAGCGAGAGAGAGAGCGAGAGAGAGAGCGAGAGAGAGAGCGAGAGAGAGAGCGAGAGAGAGAGCGAGAGAGCGAGAGAGAGAGCGAGAGAGCGAGAGAGCGAGCGAGAGAGAGAGCGAGAGCGAGAGCGAGAGCGAGAGCGAGCGAGAGAGCGAGAGAGCGAGAGAGCGAGAGAGCGAGAGAGAGAGAGAGCGAGAGAGAGAGCGCGAGAGAGAGAGCGAGAGAGAGAGCGAAACAGCTCATGACTCATAGCTGAGGTAAAATCCCAATGAACCAGAAGGAAGGGGATAAATCGATCGCTGTTAACCAGGAAAGTTAAGGACGGTTTCAAACAGAAATTCTAAACATACAATGTGGCAAAAATTAATGGCAAGTCAAAAGATTGAGGAGATTTTCAAATCCAACAAAAGATGATCAAAATAATAAAAGGGATGGCAATAAACTATGGGGGGAAACAAGCAAGTAAAACCATGAAGACATTAAGAGCTTCTTTAAATATAGATAAAAGGAAGAGAAAGGCAACTTCGAACCGAGAGAGGATTTCTGGGCAAGTGACAATGGGGAGCTAGGAGATAGAGAAGAGTTGAATGAATGCTTTGCTTCAGTCTTCATGGTACAAGATACTAATAACATTGCAAATTATATGAAAAACCATAGAGCTAAAGTAGGGAAGAAAGTAAACTCAATCACTAATACTAAGTAAAAAGTATTAGGGAACTAATGGGGCTAAAGGCTGCTGAGTCCCCTGGATCTGATGAGTGGCATCCAAAGATTTTGAAGGAAGTAATTCAGAGATACTGAATGTCCTGGTGTTAATTGTTCAAGAATCTTAGATTATGGAAAAGTCCCAGAAGATTGGAAAACTGCCAATGTAACAATCATTCTATCGGAAAGGAGCCAAAAAGAAAAGACGAGTTAGTTTAATGTCAGTTATTGGGAAAACATTAGAGACTTTATTATGAAGGACATAACAGCAGGCCATTTAAAAATACATAAAATCAAGTAGGATCAGCATGGTTTAATGAAGAGGAAATTATGCCTGAAAATTGTATTACAGTTCTGAGAGGAGGTAACAAACAGGATAGATAAATGGGAACAAATAGATGCAATAGGTTTAGATGCTCAAAAGGCATTTCATGAGGTACCACACACAAATTTACATAATAAGACAAGAGCCCAAGGTTTTGGAGTAGTATATAAGCATGGATGGAGTATTGGTTAACTAATAGAAGACAGAGTTGGAATTTTTAAGAATGACAGCCTGTAGTTAGTGGAGTGTCACAGTATCAGTGCTGGGACCACAGTTGTTTACGATATATATTAATCAATTGGATAACAGAGTGAATGTACTATTTTCTGAAGAAGGGTCCCAACCTGAAATGTCAACTTTCCTGCTCCTCTGATGCTGCCTGGCTGCTGTGCTCCTCCAGCTCCACACTGTGTTATCTCTGACTCCAGCATCAGCAGTTCATCCTATCTCTGAATGTACTATTGTCATGTTTTCAGATGATACAAAAATAGATGGAATCACAGAAATGATACAATGCAGAAAGAGGCCATTCAGCCAATTTTGCCGGCTCTAGCTTGTTAAATGAGTAACATAATTCATTCCAGCCTCCTGCTTTTCTCACCATATCCTTGTATACTGTTTCTATCCAAATAATCATTCAATGTCCTCTTGAATGCCTCAACTGAACACCACTCTTGCAGGTGGTGCATTTCATACCCTAATCACCCACAGAGTGAAAACATTTTTCCTCATTTCAGCCTTGCTTCTACTGCAGATCAATTTAAATCTTTGCCTTCTTGTTCTTATTCCTGTTAAAGGCGAGAACAGTTTCTTGCAATCTACTTTATCCAGCCCACTCTTGATTTTGAAAACCTCTGAGATCTTCTCTCCAAACTGAACAGTCCCAACTGCCTCGATCTATCCCCATTATGGAAGTTTTTCATTCCTGGTGCCAGTCTTATTAATCATTTCTGCACTGTCTCCAATGTTTTCACATTCTTTGCTCTCTGTGTTCAAAGAAAGTTGCCCCTTGGGTCCCTTTTAAATCTTTTTCCTCTCATCTCAAAAATATCCCCTCCAGTTTTGAACTACCCTATCCTAGGGAAAAGGCCCTTGCTTTTAATCTTATCTATGCCCAGCACGATTCTGGAAACCTCTATAAAAGTCACCCCTCAACCTCCTATGCTCAAGAGAAAAAAGTCCCAGCCTATCCAGTCTCTCGTTATAACTCAGTACCTCCATTCCTGGCAACAACCTTCGAAATCTTTACTGATCACTCTCCTCTAGCATGGTGACCAGAACTGTAAATAGTACTATAGAAGAGGTCTCACCTATATCCTGCGCAACCATGACGTCCTCAATCATGTACTCAATGGTGTGAGCAAGGAAGGCAAGCATGCTAAACACCTTAAGCAACCTGTCTATTTGTGACACAACTTTCCAAGAACTATATACCCGAACTCCGAGATCTGTGTGGCAACACTACCCCAAGCCCTACCATTAACTGTATAAATCCTGCCCTTGCTCATCTTACCAAAATACAATATCTCACTTTTATCCAAATTAAACTCCATCTGCCACTCCTCAGCCCATTGGCCCAATTGATCAAGATGCCTTTGTAATCTTAGACAACCTTCTTCACTAACCAGTATACCACCAATTTCACTGTCATCTGCAAACGTAATAACCACACACCCTAAATTCTCATCCAAATCGTCTCCATAAATGTCAAGTAACACTGATCCCTGCCGAATACCGCCAGTCACAGGCCTCCAGTCTGCAAAACAACCCTCCACCACCGTCCTCTGTCTCCTACCATCAAGCTAATTTTGTATCCAATTGGGAAGCTCTCTTTGAGTTTTCTGATGAAGGGTCTAGGCCTGAAACGTCAGCTTTTGTGCTCCCAAGATGCTGCTTGGCCTGCTGTGTTTGTCCAGCTCCACACTTTGTGATCTAACTTTACTCACCAGTTTACCTTGTGGGACCATGCTGGCTATCCCAAATCAGTCTTTGCCTCTCCAAATGCATGTAAATCCTATCTCTTGAATCTCCTCCAACAAATTACCCACAACTGATGTCAGACTCAACTGGTCTATAGTTGCCAGGGCTTCTCTGAACAGCCTTTCTTAAGTAAGGGCACAACATGAGCACTCCTCCAGCCCTCCAGCACCTCACCCGTGACTGTAGATGATATAAACATCTCTGCTAGGGGCCCTGCAATTTCTTCCCTAGCTCCCTGCAACATCCTGGGATAAACTTAATCAGGTCCCAGAAATTTATCCACCTTTATGTTTTTAAGGCCTCTAGCATCTCGTCTCCTGTAATGTCAATTGTTTTCGAAACATCAATTTCTTATTTCTCTAAATTGCCTAGCCTCCTTGTCTTTCTCCACAGTAAACATTGACATGAAAATTTCTCCCAACTTCTGTGGTTCCACACATCGATGATTTTGTTGATCTTTAAGGGGTCCTATTCTCTCCCTAGCTGATCTTTTTCTCTTTATGTATTTGGAGAATCTCTTTGGATTATCCTTCACCTTATCTGCCAAAGCTATTTCATTTCTCCATTTTGCCCTCCTAACTTGTACAGTATTTGAATATGGCTGAAAAAGAGAGACATCTTGATGAAACTTTTTGTCCAGCACTCATCAGGACAAATGCAAGAACACCAAATTTCAAATATTAACAACAACTTATAATACAGTAGAAAAGGGTGCTGACCGGTCGGTAAAGCAACCAATTAGCCAAGGAGTTGCAATAAGGAAAGCAGTGAGCTTTATGCTTGCCAAGATCCTGGATAATTCAAAATATCCACGAGCTTTGAAAAAATTCCTTGTTAGCAGAGAATGAGTCCCTGTATGTAAATACAGCAAACTTTGTTTTTAAACTGGCACCTTATCAACCAGCATTCTTGATTTAACCAGCAAAAACTATACACCTCAAATACCATGATCTACCGCAATGTCTGAATATTTTCGATGTAAATAAGGTATGTACAATACTGATATGTACACCCCTTGCCTTACAGTTCTATCACTTACTGTGTTTTTACATAGAATTTAGCCATGTTCCGTACTCAACTGACTATCTTAACTTGGCTATTGTTGTACATATGAGTGCACCTGGCATCATTCTGCATGCGCTGCCCAATATCTGAATTGCAACAAACAATGGAGTTTTTCTTGTGGCTTTAGCAACCACTAGCCGCTTGAGTACTGTCTGGCCTCTCCCTATTGTGAACAGCAGAAGGAACATGCCGTTGGAGTTCATTAGCCAAAACTGGGGGACACAGCCTGTGAGATATTCGTACAAAACAATGCTCAAAAGACGGTTGGAGCAAAATCATTTTTTAAACTGACGGCAACGTCTGCTTGCAGAATAGATCTAACTAAGCGTACATTCGTCTCACTTGTATCAACAGTACTTTTTCCCCCCAAGAAAACATTGCTCAATAGATGAGTGAAGTCAAACCTTTGGCCGGCTCTCCTCAGCACTGATATGCAAGAAATTTTGGAAGGGAAACAACAATTTATAGAGCATGAGAAGGACATGTTAATTGGCTGGGCTTCGGAGATAATAGCATTGGTGTGGAGGTACAGGAGAAAATGCTGTCAATACTGATTACATTTAAAAGCAAATAAGTCGCCAAGTCGATATGTTGACGGAGGTGCAGCAAGAATTGCTTGCCTCTACATCCCTTTCTTTAGGAAGTAAGAAACCTGGATTTTGCACCATCTGTCACAAGCTGAGATGTTAAGAATTGGTTCTCAGCTAATAAAAGGTTTCAGAAATGTGTTTACAGTTGTAATGTAGGGAATCAACTCAGTCAAATTATACACGTTAGGGTCAGAAAAACTGCAATGAAGAAACAACCTAAAACCTGTTTTTCATGATTGATGTTGGTGGAGTGATAAATGTCAGTTCGGAGGGAGGGAATTCCCCTGCTGTTCTTTAAATAGTACTGCGGGATTCTGTGTATTTACCAGGGTGGGTTCACAAGGCCTTGATTTAGTGTCTCATCTAAATGAAAGCACCTCCTTTAGCACAAACACTGAAGCGTTCGCCTCAATTATGCGCTCAAATTACTGGATTGAAATTTCTGTTCAGAGGTGAATGCGCTCCCGACTGAAACCTGGCGCAATGAAGCTGTGAAATGACTAACTTAAAAGGGTTTCATTTTAAGAGTGGACTTTTGCGGCTGCTCATAAAAGCACCATTGCCAATAGAAAGGACGCAAGTAACCTTGGTAATGATGCATTTTTAATCTTTAAAATGCTTTCATGTAAGTGATGTATTTAAAGTCATTCTGGAAATAAGGGATCTGGTTAGATTCTGAAAGCGTTCCAAAATTGAAACTTCATACGTAGAAGTTTTCTTTTTGAACAAAAACCCACTGCCCGAAGCCAATTCATCGCATTAAATGTTCGACGTTTCTTACTGGAAGTGCTTCTACACAATACATGCCTTTTAAAACAAAAAGAACTGACGTTAGCATCCATTACTTTACTACGTCTAATTCAGTTCTTTGTCCATAATTTTGTCGGTCACTAGATTTGTGATCTTAACAACATCATTTGTATTGCAACCGGAAAAAAGCTATATATCCAAGGCACGTGACATCAAATGAGTTAAACTTACCAGCGTTTCAGAAGATAGGACTTTTGTACTTTTTTCCTAAGCTGCTTGCCACGGTACCACATTAATCAGATGCAAGTGAAGGCGTTTACTCCGTTCAACTGAACGGACATTATTTGCCGCTGTAGTGATAACAACGAGCAACTCGCTTTCACTGTCTCAGCGTGGACCAGCTGTCTCTCTCGGGGGGTGGGGGGTGTCAAAGAAGATTTTTTTTAAAAAGAGTCGTCTCTCCCCCTTTTTTCACTTCCGCTTCACAACAGCCCGTACGTTACCCAACAGGAAAGGTGCATTTTCTGCTGGGCTTCAAACGCGGAAATGATTCTTGATAGTAGTAACATCGCCCCGAGATTCTGAGTATTGGAGTTCAGCGTGCGTGGCTAAGCCAGCAGCAGCACTCAGGTTGGGGAACGGGCTCTGTTTTCGGAATGGTTTTACCCCACTAAAGAAGTATTTCTCTGGCTACGCTTTAATTGTTGTAAAATTCAAGCGCCGGGTAAATGTTTTTCTTTTAAAAACAACAAATTGTTCCTGCTGTGAGGTGGTGGCGTTCCAAATGCTGTGAAAGAGCAGCTGAAGGTGCAGGTCTGTACCTGCAGGAGAAAGTGCAGCGCAGGGGTGCACTAGGCAGCTCGCTGCTGTCGCTCACGGGCCGCCTTCCATCTGGGACTTTAAAACGTGCACCTTTTCACATAACAGACTGTCCTCCTTTTCGTTTTAATGCTGCCCCCTTTCTGCCTTTTACCCAAAACGGAACAAAACAGATTCGGTGCAATTAAATAAAAACAGCAATTTTTAACATTGAGCAGCTCCGGCAGATTTTGTGCATGCTGAAAAAGAATTAGCGATCGAGTCCTGTCTGACTTAAGTTAGTTCCGAAAAAAGAGTCAAGATTGGACTCGAAATGTTAACGGTTTTAACCGTCCACAAATATTGTCAGAGCTGCTTGAGTTTCTCCAAAAACAGTACGTCTTATTTCTGATCTTTAACAGCGAGAGTACTTTTTTTAAATTTTAGAATTGACGTAATCTGGTTCACGCAGAATTTTCGGAAAGTGGCTGAGAACTGAACTATAAATCGTGATTTGTGCACAGGCTTCCAAGGAAACCTAATGAGGTTGCATCCTACGATTGGATCGCTGGCTCGGGTTGTGTCAAGCAAAGGAAAATAAACAGCAGAGCTGGTTCAGTGTTTGTTTTAGGTTTAACTATTATAATAGTGTCTATTATTCAATTTATGATATTTCCAACGTTTGAGTGACGCCTACACGGGTGGTTACATTGAGGTCAAAGAGAGCATTGAACAAATCAGTTGATCTGTACACCTGATTGCGGGGGTATACATCTCAGAGAGAAAAAAAGAAACATTTTTTTTAAAAAGAGCCTCGTCAGTGAAGACGGGTTGCTCAAACCCCGAATGGCAAGACAGTTAGGGCACTGTGGCAAATTCGAAACTTTTTTTCTGCATGTGGAGGGGAAAATAAAATCAGGTTTTAACTAGAACAGAAGAACGGCTCTTGTGATCAGCAAGGGGCCTATTTAGACCCAATGTCTCATTATTACCTCATTTCTGTGCCGGTTACTATTTCCTCAGATAAAAATGGAGAGAAACTAGATAATTGCAGACACAAAGGTGTGAGTTAGTGCCTGGTTGATTCAGGTCATTGCTTTCTAGGCCTCCATTTTAGCCAGTATTCCTCCACATCTCAGGTCACAGTACATGGGCTCACTTGCCATACACAGAATTTGGCAAACATTATACACCAACCTCACCACAGCATCATGGCACAAGTCTGACTAACTTAAATAGTCATACCCATCAATGCCAAATTTTAGCAATGACTGACACCTTGTCGCACAACACTACCACCAGGGCAGTTTATGCACAGGGACAGGTACCTATCATGCATTACAGCAGGATGGACCTCCCGGCTGTCCCTTGCTTTTGTAGAGCTCACTCACTTTGCTACTACTTGGATGTTCACAGGGCTTGTGCCTTGCCTTGGCTTTTTGCACTTTGCCTCAGTCAGAAGTTGTGCTCAGAGTCCAGTACACAAGACAGTTACAAATACAGGCAATTCATCATGGTTGTCAGCTGCGATCAGTCCAGAAGGTGGAAATGTAGCTTTATGCCATCTTACAACATTATGCCACATTACAACATATGCCAGCAACTTATGCAGCAAACACGCTGCTTGTGCTTCCACCAAATGGTGGTATCTCAGTGGCTAAGGGAAGTATTTCTCAGTCAAAGGGAGTGTTGTCACTCAGGGAATCATGTCAAAGACAAGGTCAGCATCTGATCTCAGTTCCGGGGCACAGACAGAGTCAGTGCGCTACTTGGGGTGGTCAGGATCAAGGTTCCATGTTACCAGGGTCATGGTCAATTGGTCAGCACAACCAGTCAACGGATTGGTAGTATGAGTGTCCAGGAGCTCCAGTGAGATCAATCAGGGGCTGATAACTCACGAGTGAGTATGGATGTTCCAAGTTGGTCAAGGGCATGGGCCACGGTTAGCTCTAGGGTCTGTTGACTGAATGTCAAAGCAAGTTATCAGAGACAACTGTGATAATGCTGCTGGGTAAGACAGTCAGTCATGGGAATTGACAGCAGCATGACGGCAGTGCAGAGGTGACAAGAATTGTGACAGGAGGCAACTAAACAAAAGAAGGATGGAAGACAGCAGTACATTAAACGACACAAGTTTCTGTGGGAAGGAAGGTTATTGATGGCCACAACCACCCTAGCTTTGAACAGGTAGTTAAGTAGTAAGGATAGTGCGCCTTCTGGGTTGTCATGGCTAAACTGTGGTCTGGGCTATTAGTGGGAGATGAAAGCTTAAATGAAACATTTGAGTGGCAATACTGTAGGTCAAAGCTTGTGCAGTCAACTGGGACATGAAGGTTTGGGAGGTCAATAAGATGTACAGTCAAACCTGTGACTCACTCTGTAAAGCATGACTTCTATTGTCTTCTCACCTCACCTGAATCACAAATGCACAACAGAAATATAACATGGCTGTTATGACACTCAGAGTGGGCAGCTTCTTTCTTCCTAAGGGCACAGGCTCCACTTGTAAGCAATGTGAGGCCCAAGGAGCAGTTGCACCAATCAGCAACTTACATAGAAAATATTAAAGACATCTGTAAACATAGAATCCAAATGGCCATCTCGATGGGATGCAAATCCTGATCACAAGCAATCTTGTCATTTACAAATCCATCAGCGATTTCTCTGAAGCAGAAGTAATTAGAAGTAACCTTTAAAGTAGCACCTGCACAATTCACAACAAACCAAAACCTCATATGCTGCCCAAGGGCACAGAATTGAATTCCTCTCACTTGCAAATGTAACAATGTGCCAATGCTTTCTCACATGCAGTGCTGCCATTCTTGGTTGTGCTGTATACATCAGAACAAAGTCTACTGTGCCAAAGGGTCAGGTAAAGACAATATCATGACCCTTCTTGTCAAAAGGCTTCCAGGCTCCATTAAGGACGGTGCTAAACTGGCACTTGGTGTGTGACATGAATGCTGACTGCAAAGGGGCTGTTTTGTTTCTGGTATTTCCCACACAGATTCATTGCAATCGTACAATGGATCTAGTGTAAAAGATTATATGTTAATATGTCTTGTAGTTTTGATTGGAGATGTGGATGGATTTACTACAATTGTTGTATCATTATTTGCACACTCAGTGGGATAAGTTCAGTTTCATACCAACTAGCACCAGGCAGTGTGCACTGCAAGAAATTTAGCTAACCAGTGGCTGATTTGTATTTGGTCTTCAATCCACAGACTAAATAACAAAGGCCTTCCCACCGCTGATAATTATGTAATTAACCTACAGGTAATTGAACAGGTTGAGAGTCAGAACAGAATAGTCAGGAGCCTTCAGACTTCAGGAGCAAAGCAACAATTAAAGCCTGGACAAAGCCAGTTTAGTTTTCCTTTGGCAGCTGCTGTAAACTGTTTTTCACAGTTGTTCTGTGCCTCTTGCAGGCATAAGACAGTAACTGAAGAGGAGACAGGGACAATCCTACATGAAGTCTTACCAAAAGGATCATTCAGTGAACCCTGGAGATGGGAGTGACTTGAGCTGCCTTACCAGTTTTTCCCTCCAGTTGGTGTCTGTCTGCACGCATGTGTTGGGGGAGTTTTAGACTGGTGTTATAGTTTCAACTAGTAGTAATGTGTCAACACTTGTCTTCAGCTAGAATTTTTTTACTTGCTATAAATCGTAAATCTTGTTGAGTACAGGAACTACTGTGCTGTCTGTCAATCTGAGTCTAAAAAGACAGGCAAATTGGGGGATTTTATGCACTTGAAGAGTATCTTTTAACCTTTGCAAATGGGACTTTATATCCAGTAGACCACCCTGGTGCAGCATGACACCTGCTACAAAATATATTACTGCCAAGGCTGTGATGCAATCAAAGCATAGACAAATTGAGAAGCAACAAATCAGTAAACAATCCCAGGATCAGCAACAGTTTCCAGTGGCTGTTGAACAGCTTCCACAAAAAAAAGAGGAACTGAAAGGATCTCCTCTGCCTGAGGCAATGGTACAGGAAGCCCACAGTCTTTGAGCTTGATGCCATTTCCTCCAAATGAGCAAGGCCCTTTGTCTCTGCTGACTGAGGATGTCTTAGGCTAGCATTACAAATCTGGGTCTGGGCCATACAATCTAAAGGGGCGGTTAGCCCATCTATCTCAATGGCTATCAAGGTGACTTGTGCATTAAACTTTTACACAATTGATTGCTTCTGAATATCGAATGGGGGCCTGTGTGAGATCTCCAATCCTCATCAAATGTATCAAGGCGGTTACCTATGAGACACACGATGCTACTTCATCTTGTTTCCCATGTCAGCGCTACAGCCTCAGCACAGGATTCACCAAGAGGAATGGTTTCCCCCAAGTGTACTGCACAATACACTGAAAAATTACAATGTTAGGCTAGGCTTTATGGGAGGAATTACAACGCTTGAGGTAGGGTTATAACACGATGTAGGGCAGAGGATTAAAAGTTTGATTTCTGTATGTGCAGTTATAGACAGCTAGGTAATCATCTACAGTAGCAATACGTTTGTGAATGTGAGCTTCTGTTTCCAGTGAAGTGTCACCCACACCACATACATGCTCTCAGTAGGTGTTCTGTTTCTCTCCCACGATAAGGGCAAAGGAGCACAATTCATAGCTTGCAGCAATTGACCTAGTGCGTGGCTGGGCATAAATATAACAACAGTGGCATAAATCCTAGAAGATCCCAGCTGTGACATGTATTTTCATCACAAAGTAACACAGGCAAAGCAGCAAGAGGTAGGGCATATACTACCTCATGGAGAAAAACCCACAGTAAAACTTGCTAAATTTGACATTTAATTTTTTTTCTGGAAAAATTCAGCCTTTTGCATGTCATTCACAAGGATATCCAGATCCCCTGTACCACAGCATTGTCATTTTAAGGTGCAAATATTTTGCTTTCCTATTCTTCCAACTAAAAAGGGTAAACTCTCATTTCTCAAACTGTTTCTAGTTAACCAATCTTCTTACCATGCCTAGACATCAGTCAGAATATTTTAACCTCTGCTTTGTAGAATAACCATATAAAAATGCAAATACTTGACAGAGATAAACATCTAATCCAGTGCAAAATGCACAGATTTGTTAGTCTAGTTGGTTCACAGTCTCCCTACCTATTTTTTTAGATCTAAAGTATGTTCTTTGAGGTAAAAATGGCAACATGAATGCCTATAAACATCAAGTACAACCTGCTTCGTACAAACATTTTGCCAAGAAACTCCCTAACCATGAGGCAACTGGTGAAGTATCAATCTGTGGTTAAAGTTCAATGCAAATCAGAATAACAGTAATCATAATTATGTAAGGAGCCTGTCGACTATTAGTAAATTTATGCAAGCAATCACCATTGTAATGGATTACCTAGGATAAGCAGAACTTCGTAAATAAAGTGACTGTATCCAAATTGTTTAAACATATACCAAACTGGTTATACAAGAATTCAGGAGGTCCAAGATCAGCACCAACTTTAAAAAAAATGACAAATTTTCAACCATTTATGGTTAATATGGGCAGTAGAACCAATCAAATCTAATTGTTAAATGTCTTGAACTGCTTCCAACAGACAATGTTCCAAACACTTTGGAATTAATTTCCCCCAGGTATTTGACCAGCAAAAGAAAAAGTGTGCAATAAATTTGGAAAGTATTAAACGTATTATGTTCAGAAATGGAATCTACTCTGCCACTTCACATCACATAATTGGGAGCATTGGTGCTGTTGCTGAAGGCAAAAAAAAATTCCTCACTGAACTTTGTTTAAGATCCACAGAAATAAGTGGCTGTGTTTTACCCAGGAAGACAACTATGTGCCAAGTCTTGAATTTCCTCAAGACAGAAGTTAGATCCTTCCATTTGGTTGAACTGCAGATCATGCTGTCAATGATGGTAAACAATCTTTCAAACTATATGCCACATGAAGGGCGAAACAGGAATAAAATCAAATAACTGAATGTCATCAGAATGATAAGTTTGAATGATAAAGTTTTAAGTGCAAGGAAAAGGGTGGAAACAGAAAAACAAGAGGTGGTTTTGATTTGGTGGCTGCTGAGATTAAATAGCAATAGTTAGTTGGTAGTTACAATTTACAATTTTTCAGTGCTAATTGAAAGGTCTTCAATTTAAACATTAACACCTCTTCTCATCCACAGACTGATTTTAATGCTATCTTTTTATAATTGCCATCATCCTACATGTGTCTCTTTGGAATTGTTCCGATCAAGAATAGAGCAAAACCACGCTCATCTTTTTGGAATTCGAAAGATTTCATGTTAGGGTACATTGAGGCTGGGATGGTCTGGGTTTCTCTTGAAAAACATAACATTGTCAAAAACAAGCCATTTTAACGTTCTGTGGAACAAGATTCAAATGGTAAAATAGAATACAATGTTCTACTTGAAGGTAAGGCTAGTTGTTGGAAATCATTATTGTGGGCTGGCAAAGCAAAGGACTTTTCACAAGGTTTAAACTCCAAGATGATCTAATTTGAATTGTTTGGCTGAAAAGTGCTTTTAAGCACATTTATTGCTGTAAAGTAGCTACAGCCATACTCTAACGCATGGAAAATTATAATCAAAGATATCCAGAAAAGTCAAGTTTTTCATTAATTCTCACTTCATACTGAGAATTCTGATTATTATTCAAGCTTTGTATCACCAGTGTCTAACAGACTTGCCCCAAAGGCACTAGTTTCAGTCAAAATGCTTCAGATGCAATAAATATAATGTATCACCTGTATGTTTACTTCAAAACCAGCTATCATAATTGAATACACAAAACTTCCATGTACAATCAATGTGAAATATTCCTCATTTCACAGTTCTGATCTTTCTCAATGGTCAATAATATTGTCTTGCTCAATGCTAGATCAATCTACTGCTTCTTTTCATTTATCAAGAAGTACAATTTGCAATCATACAGTGCCATTAGTCTCATAACAGGGTTCTTAACAAGGGAAGTAAATAAAATTTGACACCATGCAACATGATGAACTATTAGGGCAGGTGATCAAAAGTGTGTTCAAAATGATTGGTTTTAAAGGGAGTATCTTAGAGAAGGAAAGCAGGTTAACAAGGTGGAGATGTTTAGAAAGGGAATTTCAGTGCTTCGAGTGGAGGAAACCAAAGACACGTTCAGCAACGATGGAACAATTCACATCAGGGATGTTTGAAAGGTCAGAAGTATAGAAGCAGGTATTGCAGAGGGTTGTGCAACTGGACAACATCACACATAGGAAGGGCAAAGTCAAGGAGGGGTTGAAAGCCATGAGTGAGATTTTAAAATTTAAATTTTGGGAGCTAGCATAGGTGAGTAAACACAGGGGAGAGTGGGATTTGGTGCATGAGGAATTGGGCAGTTTTGCATGATCTCAAATTTTACAGAAGCTGGAATATGGGAGGCCAGTCAGATTATAATAATCTAATCCAGAGGTAACAAAGGCATGGACAAAGCTAAGGATGTGAAGCATGCTATGGAGGTGGACTTATGGTCAGAAGGTCCATGGAAAGACTCAGGAATGGAGTTGATCAAATATTTGAAAAGCCTGACATGGTCTATGTGCAATTTGTTAAAAAAAATACTTTAGACAGCACAGCATGGACATGGGAAGACAATTTATTTTATTAGCAATTACATGTAAACTCCTGAGTTTACAGGAGATTTTCTGGGAGAATCAATTACAAAAGACAGCAAATCATTCCAAAAAAAAAATCAGAACAATGTTTGCCGGGTCAAACATTTATCAAATGATCAACCTAAAAGTGAAACCAATGTAAAGGACAACAAAAATTAGAAAGCAATTTTGAAGACACTGGGAATTGTACAGTTGAGGCAGGACTTATTCAATATACAGGATCTAGTTATTATAAGTTAAAAGCTTTAACTACCAATTGAACAGAAGTAAAAACACAAATAATAGGGGAAGCAGCAGAACACAAAGAAAGACAGCAATGAAAAGGAACTGCTGTCAACCAGCTGAACAGCATGAGTAAATCACCAGAAGAAGAAACAAAATTAAAAGCTACTTTGAGAAAAATGTCATGAGAGGTGCAGACTTAGCAGTTATTGAGGTGTAGAGTCATTCAGCAAATTCAAAAATTAAAACAAACTGCAAATTCTGGAAATACACAGCCAATTGGTCAACATCTATAAACAAAAAATAATTCAACGCTTTTGTTCAGAAACGTAATTAGAACTCTAGTCTAATGAAGCGTGTACATTAACATCAATTCATTTTTCTTTATAGATTGAGATTTTCCACTGTGTGTTCTGCAGAGGCAGTACAGTTCATAATAAAAAAAACGAAGTACGTCCTAAATTACAGCACTGAAATCAAAAGGTTCATTTTGCAATAATCACAAAAATGTTCAGAAACTCAAACTTGGTGAAACAAATTAAGTAAAATACTGTATACTTGAAAGTTTGAAGCAGCCAAGCAAAACTAATATGAAATACAGATAAGAAACCACAAATTGCCAAGCAGAGAACAGGTCAACTGTTCTTATGAGTTTTTGATGTTTTAAACTTTAGTTTTATGTTTGTATGAATGACTATAAAAAAGTTTAAGGCAAACCATATAAACCTGTCCGATCTTTCATTTTCAAAAGTATGCATACATTGCTTCAAGGATGTTGTGCTGTCTCAGAAATTGAGGTTCATTTATTACACTTGAAAACAAATAGTTTAATATAACAACTCACAAAACTTCTAAAATGCTGGCAAAGATTCCCAATGGAATCAATGTAATTTTTTTTCAACTACTGCTCCATCTAGTGTGGTAATTCACTGTTATTATTACCGTGTTTTGGTATGCAGCTATTTCAAATTCCCTTTTACATCAGTCGTATTACAAGCTATGACTGTATAAGCTGCTGCAGAATACTAATGATCAAGCATTAAATAGTCAGGTTCTATAATTGTGAAATACTATTTCCTATGACAAAATTTTATGACCATGTGCAATTTGAAGCTAAAATTCCATCCACTCAATTTTCTTTAACACCATCTGTCATACAGTACTGATTGTTTAAAGATGAATCAGGAGCACACATTGAAGCAATATCAATTTACTACATGTAGTAACTGAAACTTCATGTTTCTTCAATGAATATATAAAAATTAACTTGGAATATCAACATGTCACGACCTCCGCATGACTCTCAATATCACTATGATCCAAGTTACTGGATTGTAGTTTATTTGTACTGAAGTATATTTGCTAACCAAGCTCACGGCATTTAACTCGAAAGATATTTGTGACACCTCCAAAATCAATACCTACAACTAGTACAGTCTTAGTTAAGATTATTTGAAAGTATCTGGCAATAGTTCAATGTGGGAATATTTACAGTACAAGTTTGCATCAACTTCTGTTCACACAAAATCTTAAGTAACATGGTAATTTTAATTGTTTCAGAGATGGTAGGAACTGCAGATGCTGGAGAATCTGAGACAACAAGGATGAACACAGCAGGCCAAGCAGCATCAGAGGAGCAGGAAGGCTGATGTTTCAGGTCTAGACCCTTCTTCAGAAAATTTCTAGGCCTGAAACGTCAGCCTAATTTTAATTCTAACTGGTAATTTTGTGTGGAATGATCAATGTTGTACAATCAGCATCTCTAGTCCCTGCTGTAAATGTTGGCAAAAAAAAACTTAAGAACACCATTACTTTTGAGATAATTCATTTGTACGTCCTTTTAGGTACTAGTAATGTGCCAATTATGAAGCTGATTGGGTGACTAGCCTGTAAATTAGGCTGATTGTTGTTAAAAGAAAAATCTCGTTGCTGATCTCGGCAACACTTTGAAGCATTCTGACATGAAAGTGGTTCTTCACTGGCATAGATGAACCTAAATGCCATGGTGGTTATGTAGGGGGTGCTCAGTTATTATAGACTTTTGATGGAATCCTTCCTCCAATCCAAACCATGCCCAATGTAATGTTTAAGTAGATTAGTAATCTAACATTTGGATTTAAATGCCTGCATGACTAATCAGTAAAACAGTTAGAATAGTTTTCTCTGTTGATTTACCAATCAATTATCAATTTGCTGTTTTTGCATCGTGGAAAATAACTGCAAAATTTTTAAATAAATAAATAACTCAAACAAAAAAAAAGAGAACATTTTATTTTCCTCACCACTCCAATTGGCTTTATTTACTGTAGTTTTTTGATCATTTTGCCCTAGAGCAATAGTAACTAAGTCCATGCCTTTGCAGGTACAGTCCCCATCATCACAAGTAGATTGCTGTTTGTAGTATTGATTTTAAAGCACCAAATTCATTCACAGCTAAAAGGAACATTGTACTGTGAGTCTTTTCACTATTGTTTCAGCTTACAAAGTGTGTAAACACACATATCGCTAGTCAACACTTAATGGGTCTTAGTTAGTCGCATGATATTTGGTCATAATTTTACGTAGAAGAATCCAAGCCAGAATTATACCAGGATTGAAGGGCTCAGCAAATAGATATGCATGCATAAAAGTTTCAAGATCATAAGATCTATCTATTACAGCAGAATACTAGGAAGTTACTGCTGCAAGAAAGTAAGTATGATATTATTTGTTCTAGAGTTCAACTTAAAATTTGTATTATCACAACATAGAAAAGCCAGAAATAGGGACCAACACAGATTTATGCTGCCAGATCTAGAAGGATGTATTTAGAAGGAAATTTTGTGATCACTCCATTTGGTAAAATACAATGAATATTTACTGTAACACCTGAGACAAGGAAATATTAAAACTTCCTTCAAAATATTTGATAGGAACAATTCTGTTCATACAGCATTAACTGTTGTACAAATATCTACATGCTGCATACAGAATTAAACAGTATTAAAAACGTTGCGCTTCACTTTTCCAGATGCCATGTGCTACTTAAAGCCTTTAACTGAGTATTTCAACAGCTGCTGGAGCAATATCTTCTATTTCAAAAACCAATAAATGAATCTGGAAGTTGCTACATAGATAAGTATTAGTAGAGCACTTTATAAGCTTACCATATAGCCTTTCATTATATAAGCCGTGTCAAATAACATCCTTGGGATCCATTAAGTTAACAAGTAATACAGAAAATTTCAATATTAAATGTAAATGCAATGACATGTAAAAACTATTAACTGAAAACAAAGGTTACCAATGCAAATACTGTGCTGATACAACCTTCCGTATATACACAATAAAAATGTCAGTATCTGCAAAAATAATTTTAAAATCGTGCACAAAGTATACATTTTGTTGTAACATTTAAAATTTCCCTTGCAAAGGAAGCAATGGAAATTTCATTTTTCAATAATTTTAAGATCCTCCAACACTCCTTTCTGATCAACTTCCATTACATCTTAAACCCAGGGAGGGGCATTTTTGTGCATCGATTCCATCTTCAGTCTGCTCCACTGCAGCTTATGGCCCATCTAAAAAGGGAAGCAATGTTTGCGACAACCACCGTAACCCATGATCATTTTATGGCAATCTGGAAAAAACAAATCAAAATCCATTCTCCTGGGAAAGTCTGAGAAGATCCCGTCTAGTGCTACCTGTCTTCTGTAGCTTATGGGATCACTGTAGGAATTTTCTTGAACCAAGTCAAAAACAGACTACCGACACAAGTCTGCTGAGGCAGCATCTCCTTTGTGCTTCCTCTTTTTGCTAGGACAGTGCTGCTGATGTGGCTTGTTGCCTGGATTCTGTTTGTTTGTAACACTTCCAACATGGTTGGAGTTCTGTTGTCCTTGGAAGCCTTTGATAGATGAACGAAATAGTCTTGCTGCACCATGCTGGAACAAAACAATATGTTCACAAAACATTATTCCTTTAGCAGAGAATAAAACGTTTCAGCAGCTACATAAAAAATGCTGACAAAGTATTCTTATTACACACTGTCTTGTTTATGGCACCACGAAATTAACTTTATACGCCATATGATACAATGAAGACTATTTTTGCCAAAATTACAACAGTGACTACACTTTGGAAACGTTTCATCGGCTGAGGTATTTTTGATATGCTGACTTTGTGAAAGATGTGATAGGAATGAAAGCTTCTTCTTGATCAGTTAATTTTCTACACAGGTAGAAATTTCCATACTTATCACCCTCTTCCTCCAACTGGAGTTATTTCCCAGTGATTTTAGAATGGGACAGTGCAAGTGATAAAATATTGTTCTTCCAAAATCACCTACATAAATTTCATTTTAAGGTTACAAACTTGTATTTTACTTGAAAGGTGACAAAACTGAGTGCTCATCAGCCCTTCTATTAAATGCATTTTCTTTTAAAACACAGTTGAAGCCACAAATATAAAACACTAATTTTCCTGTATCTCAACACAATTTGTTTTTAGGGTTTTTCACTCGAGATAAGCACTTGAAAAGTTTCTTTGAAATTATAGCTAACAGCTGCCTCAGCCTCCTCCACATCCTGTATCTACAATAACTTAGCACTTGAAAACCTGGATATCACCTCACATCCCATTCCATTGCTCTTTTACGAGATTCCACTGTCTTTCCAACGAAGTTAATTCTCTTCCCCAACTTCCAATCTGTGATACTGATCCATTTTGATTCCATTCTCATATCTGCCTCGCAGTTTAACCTTGCTGTACCCACGCCATCAAGGTTCTTCAAAATTTGCAACAATACGTTCAGTCATTTCCCCAGTCCACCTCTTCATTCTACAAGCATCTCCCCGAATTGAGAAGGGCTTTCTTATATCCTGCTCTGTTAAAATACTATTCCAAAATTTCTTGCAGGCTGACACCATAATAATAGGGACTCTACTCACTGGAGTTTAGAAGAATGAGAGATGATCTCATTGAACCATATAGCATTCTTGCGGGGTTTGACAGCATAACTGTGGAAGGGGAGGTTTTTCTCACTGGAGATTCTAGGACCAGAGGGGATCGTCTCAGAATAAAGGCATACCAATTAAGATTGAATGGAGGAAGTTCTTCTTGCAGAGGGTCGTCTCTTGTTGGAACACACTCCACAGACAGCTGTGGAGGCAGAGTACATGTGTATATTTATGGCTGAGAAAGATCAATTCTTGATCGTTAGAGAAATCAAAAGTAATAGGGAAAAGGCAAGAAAGAGTACAGGACGAATGTTAGAGGAGCCTTGATCCTATTGAATGGCAGAGCAGGCTCAAGAGTCAGAGCTACAGAGCACCAAAACAGACCCTTTGGTCCAATTTGTCCATGCCAACCAGATATCCTACATAACTGTACTCCCATTTGCCAGCACTTGGCCCATTTCCCTCTCAACCCTTCTTATTCATATACTCACCCAGATGCCCTCTAAAATTTGTAATTATACCAGCATCCACCAGTTCTTTCTAGCAGCTCATTCCATACATGCACAACCCTCTGGGTGAAAACGCTGCCCCTTAGGTCCCTTTTAAATCTTTCCCCTCTCACTTTAAACCTCGGCCCTCTAGTTTTGGGCTCTCTTCCTTCCTCTCCTCACCTCCCCCCAAAAAAATGACTATGTCTATTTACCCTATCTATGCCCCTCATGATTTTACCATCTGACCAAGATCTCAATGTACTCCGAGGTAATCTTCTTTCATGTCTACGACCCCTCCAATTTAGTTGTCATCTGCAAACTTACTAACCATACCTCCTATGTTCAGATCCAAATCGTTTAGGTAAATGACAAAAAGCAGCAAACCCAGCACCGATCCTTGTGGCACAGTGATGGTCAAAAGCTCCAGTCTGAAAAGCAACCCTCCACTACCACCCTGTTTTCTACCTTTGAGTCAGTTCTGTACACAAATAGCTAGTTCTCCATCTATTCAATGTGATTAAATTGTGTTAACAAGTCCACAATGAGGAACCTTGTTGAATGCCTTACTGAAGTCCACCTAGATTCACCACTCTGCCCTCAATCTCTTTCTTGCTTCTTCAAAAACTCAAGTTAGTGAGACACGATTTCCCATGCATAAAGCCATGTTGACTATCCTGAATCAATCCTTGCTTTTCCAAATACATGTAAAGTCTGTCCCTCAGGATTCCCCACAACAACTTGCGCATCAATATCAGGCTTGCCGGTCAACAGTTCACTGGCTTTTCTTTACCACCTTTTTAAAATAGTGGCACAGCCTCCCATTTTCTGGCACCTCACCTGTGATGATATACCAATGGTAACTGGTAATACAAATATCTCAGCAAGGAGCCCAGCAATCACTTCCCTAGTTTCCAACAGAGTTTGAGGGTACACCCGATCAGGTCCTGGGGATTTATCTATCTTTATGCATTTTAAAGCATCCAGCACCTCGTCCTCTGTAACAGACATTTTTCAAGATGTTGCTGTTTATTTCCCCACATTCTCTATCTTCCATTTCCTTCTCCATCGCAAACACTGATGCAAAATACTCATTTAGTATACCCCCATCTCCTACAGTTCCACACTTAAAGATAAAAAAGGCCACCTAAGGGGCCCAATAGTCTTCCTCATTACTGTTTTTCACTTAATACATTTGTATATTCCCTTTGGATTCTCCTTAACCCTATTTGTCGAAGCTATCTCACGTCTCTTTTCTGCCCTCCTGATTTCCCTCGTAAGTATTCTCCAGTTGCCTTTAGTACTATTCTAGGGATTCACTCGATCTCTGCAGTCTATACCCAACATATGCTTCATTCTTATTCAAGGCTGAACAGCTCAGTCCTGTTGCTAATAGCTTAGTTATGATTATTTTAATAATATCACCTTGAACTGTCTTGTCCAACAAAAGGTCATAATTTCCTTTTATGTATAGAATGCTTTCATACAGAAAACAAAAAAGTGATAGGCAATGTAAATTTGTGTTTAAATTTCCGCGTCCATTGTATCATGGGCAATTGAACCCGCATCGAGAGGGATCTTCTCAAATCGAAGGGCATTGGAGCAAGCTGTCCATTTAACATGGAGTAAGTTTTTGGCTTTGTGACTTAAAAAAAAGTGATTTGGAAATGCTCTAACAAGGGCAAGATGGCCATTAATAGTTGGCAATCAAGGATTTATTCCATCAAAACAATCAACCAACTTTTAACTGCCCAATAACCAGGTTTGAAAGCCTTGAATGGATAGGGTAACCATGTAACAGGCTACGAGAATAGGAAATGCAATTTAAAAGGGGATAAAGATTGAGTCATTAAAAGTAGAGTCTTCTTGCAGCTAAATTGAACACTGGCAGCAGACCACAGAATAATTCCAAACCTGAGCTTTAGTGGTGTTAATTGTTGAATTGCTTGATGTACTATGCTGCGCTTTCAAATTTGGCAATGGAGACGATTCTGCTGCAGATTCCTGTGGCACTGATCTGTTAGTAGTGGTCAGGTGACTGCCAGATTGTTTGGAAGTTTTGCAAGGTGTCCCATCAGAGTCCTAAATATAAAAACATAATGAATTACATTTAAAATCATGCCCAAACACCAGAAACAAAAAACACTCCTGCGAAGATTTGTAGCGTGGGTTACGGATGAGGTTGTTGGCTTGCTCGCCGAGCTGGGTGGTCATTGTACAGATGTTTCGTCACCAATCATCAGTGCAGCTTCTGACGAAGTGATGTTGTTCTACTCCGCTTGAAGTTAATATGGTCCTGTCTGTTTAGTTCGGTTATGTCATTTCCAGTTCTTTTTTGCATGGGTTTGTATATAGCGTCTAATTCCACATGTTTGTTGATTACATTATGGGTTGAAAACCAGGCCTCTAAGTATTCCTGTGCATGTCTATGCTTGGCTTGAGCTAGGATGGTCACGTTGTCCCAGTTAAATCGATGGCCTTCATTGTCCAAGTCTGCTGAGATGATAGGAAGTTTGTTGTGTCATTTTGCTGCTAGTATTTGTGTATCCTGATGGCTAGTTTCCTCCGGTCTGGCCAATGTAATGTTTGTTGCAGTCATGGCAAGCTATTTTGTAAACTACATCGGTCTGCATGTCATGGCTATGAGATCTTTGGTCCTTGTGAATCTTTGTCACAGCGTGGCTGCGGATTTCTGTGCTACCATCGTCGTAGCAGTCCCATTATCAGTTCCGATATGTTGTTGACATAGGATAGTGTGGCCAGTGTGTTGAGGTGTACTGTGTCCTCTTGGCATTATCTAATCAAGTAGGCACCTGTGGATGAAGTTGTCAGGATATCCAGTGTTAGCAAAGTCCTTGTACAGGTGCTCTTCTTCCTCCTTGCGTAGTTCTGGCGTGTTGTGGCTCACTTCAATCGTGTCCTAACACAGCTTTGTTTGTCAACATTGAGGTGATTGCTGTAGAAATTAAAGCATTTGGTCAGTGTGGGTTGCCTTCCTATATACGGTGGTTTGGAATGCCCCGCTGGTCATTCATTCTACCCTGACTTCGAGAAATGGAAGTTGATTGCCGTCTTTCTCTTCTCATAAATTTGATCCCGGTGAAAACGTTGTTGATGAGATGTCATGTTTCTTCAAATTTGGCGTACTTAATGATGAACAACATGTCGTCCACGTATTGGATCCGCAGTTTTGGCTTTACAGCAGGGAGGGGAGTGCGTTCCTGTCTTTGCCTGACTGCCTCTGCACTAAGTCCCTAGATGGGTGACTCCATAGGTCTGCCATTGATTTGTTTGTACATTTAGCCATTAAAAATGAAGTGTGTGGTGAGGCAGAGGTCCAGTAGTCTTGACTAAGTTTTCCTTGCTGATAGAGCTGTTTGGAGTCAATGTTTCTGCTGTGTCCATAATATAGTGAATATTTCTTTGGCTAGTGGTATGTTAACGGACATAAATAGTGCCTTGATGTCAAAGGATACCATAATGCTATACTTGTTAATTTTAATGTTCTTGAGCTTGTTAAGGAATTCCTGGGTTGAGTGGAATGGGGTGATCCATCGACCAGGTGTTTTAGTCTCTGTTATAGGTCCTTGGGCTGTTTGTGTGTGCCTGGTAGGGAGACAATGGGTCTGAGGGGGATGCCTGGTTGGCGTAGTTTGGGTAGTCTGTAGACGTATGGAGTGTTCAAGCCTTCTGGTTTCATTTGTACGTGGTCGATTGGTAATTTGTCCTGCATTTTTAGTCTCTTCAGCATTTCAGTAATCCTATTTGCTAGCTGTGGTGTTGGGTCTGCCTCTCTCCCTCTGTCAGTCTGCAAGCAATGGCTCTGCTTTCTGAATGTAGTCTGGTCTGTTCATAATGACTTAGTCATGTGTCCTTGGTCCGCTGGCAGGATTATGATATTCCTGGCTTTCTTGACTCCTTCAAATGCTTTTCTGATGCGTTGAGGGTGTTCCATTCATTCCTGTGGTTCAGTGTAGGGATTATAGTTTGTCAGATGGCTTGTTGTGTTTCATCTGCAAGTCTACTACCTTTTAAGTTTGGATTCTAGAGCGGCCATGAAGTCTGTTCTGCTCGCATCTCTGTGGCTATAGTTTGGTCCACGTATTAGGACAGCTTTCTTGGTTTCTGTAAGTAGTCTGTTGGATAGTTTTCTTATCCATGATTCTGCTTTATTGTTGTCCTTGTCTTTGCGGTGGATCAGTTTGGTCAGTTTCTGCTGTAGAGTGTTTTTCTTCTTTGTTCTGGTCCTGTGTTGTGTGATGGTGACATGGCCTGTTCCAGGGTTGTAGTCCATTGCTGGTTGGAGATTTTTTGGTATAATGATGTTTGCCTTGAAATTTCTTGCTTGTACTTGTCGAGTTGGTTCTGGGCATCATTGGTCATTATCCGCAGCATTCTCAGGCCATTTTGTTCAGCTGTTTTGTATGCTTGTGGGTTGAGAGTAGAGATATGTACTTCATGCTGTGGGGCAGTACTTGGTTCCCGAGGCATTCTTGGAAGATGTGAAGTTGTCTGTGGGTAGCGCTCAGTCGGTTGGCAAAGGTTTCCCACTGACAGGCTACTTTGAACGTATTGCCATACCTGATATGCAGGACCAACACAGTTTACAAAGTACCTTGCAATCATGACACAAACAACACAACAAACTTTCCCTCATCTCAGTGCAATCGGACAATGAAGGCCATCAAATTAACTGGGACAACATAATCATCCTGGCTGAAGCCAACCACAGACACACAAATTCCTAAAGGCCTGTTATTTCAACCCATGATGCTATGAACAAATGTGAAATTTGACCCCACATACAAACCTACACAAAAAAAACCAGAAAATGACAACTAAACTTAACAGACCAGACCATACCAAGCTGAAGTAGAGTAGAACATCATCACTTCATTGGAGGCCGCACTGATGTTACCTAGCATGGTGATGAAACATCTGTATGACGACCAGCCAGCTTGGCAAGCAAGCCAACAACCTCACAAAAACACACTGCAACTGACAATACTATTCTATCCAGCATTGTGGCTTGCATTATATGAAAAGGTTGAAATCTATTGTAAAAGATTTTACAGATCATGCCAGCCAATATGAAAAACTTAATCTGAAACTTTGTGATACTACATTTTTCACAGATTCCTAACTCATTCACAGCATATGGGTATCATTAGCAAGGCCAGGTTTGACTGCAAAGACGTGAGCTGCGTCCTTGAACCACTGAGACCATATGGCAAAAATTGTTCCAAACAAAGAAGGGAGCTCTGGGATTTTGAACCACCAAAACGTATAATATATCAATTCAGGATAATGTAACACTTGGAAAAGAACATTCCCTCTCACAGAGGAAGGATTTCCTTCTAAACATCATGATTTGATTTTATTTTTCATTCATCAAATCATCAAATCATTCCAGGCTGAATCATCAGAACAACTCTCTGACCTATCACTGCTTCTTCCTTCTTGATGTCTACCAACTTTAGCAATTCAACAAATAACATTACTAAAATGAAAAAGATTGAATGTGACTGGTACACAATTTAACATCAAGTTAACGCAACTTTTAGTGATTCAATTCTGTGCCAATTCACGCTGAAATCAACGTTTGAGGAAATTTGCTTCATAACTGAAGGTGGTCACTGCGCATTTTCTGCCCATGTCCTTCTCGCTCGAAATGATAGATGATGATTTGGAAAGTGCAGAAAAAGCAGCCTTGGTGAGTTGTTACAGCACCTCTTACAGAAGGTACACACGGATACCATGGTGTACTAATGGTGGAGGGAGTATATTCTAGGTAAATGTGAAGCAAGCTGCTTCATCTCGGATGGAAAAGCTTTAGGGAAATCAGGTAATTGCAACCAGAGTGTTATATTTCATTTGACTTGATTTCTTAATTGTCACATGTACCAAGATACAATGAAAAGTACTGTTTTGCATGTGAATCAGAAAAATCATGCTTATTTAATTCAGCAGGGTAATACACAGAATGCAGAAAATAGCATACAGCTACAGAGAAGGTGCAGAGAAAGATCAACTCTAATAGATGAGAGGTCCATTCAGAAGTCTGATAACAGTGGGAAAGAAGCTATTCTTAAATCTGTTAGTATGTTTTCAAACATTTGTCTTCTGCCTGATGAAAGAGAACAGAAGGGCATGTAAGCAGGGTGGGTGGGGTCTTTGATTATGTTGCCTGCTTTCCTGGGACAGCAAGTAGAAGAGATGGAGTCAATGGAAGGAACGCTGGTTTTCATAGTGGGCTGGGCTGCATTCACAACTCTAATTTTTTGTTGTTTTGGTCAGAGCAGTTGACATACCATGCCATGATGCATCCAGATAGGATGCTTTCTATGGCGCAGCCACAAAAGTCATGCACATGCTGAATTTCTTTGGCCTTCTAAGGAAGTAGAGGCATTGTGGTGCTTTCCTGATTGTAGCGTTGACATGGCTGAACAAGGATAGATTGCTGGTGATATTTACTCCGAGGAACTTAAAACTCTTGACCACTTCCACCTCAACACCATTGGTGCAGACAGGCATGTCCTCGACTCCACTTCCTGAAGCTGATGACCAGCTCTTCATTTTGCTGACAGTGATGGAAGGGACTGTTGTCCTTACACTTTGCCATTAAGCTATCTCTTTCTTGAATTTGGCTACACAGACATGAGAGTATAAAGGAGAATAAGAGGGTTTAAAGGGCTCAATATGCAGCCTTGTTGACAGTTATTGTGGAGGTGATGTAGTCACTTCCTGACTGCTATCTTCAAATTAAGAATTCAGTATCCAGTCAAGTCTCGAATCCAGGATGCTAATGGTGGTAGATGTTAATAGGACTTGGCCGGCTCTCCTGATACGGTGTCGTTATTAATTACTGCTGATTGGTCCAAGCCTGAACAATGATGCGTTTTGCTGTATGCAAGTTTGAACTGCTTCATTGTCTTCAAAGCTGAGCAATGAACATTCTCACTGGTGCCCTTACAATGGAGGCAAGGTAACTGATAAAGCAACTGAAGATTGCTTGGTATATGACATGGCCATCAGGAACACAAACAGCAATGTCGTGGATTAAGATTCTCCAATACCACAACCATTTTCTTTACTAGCTGAAGTCATGGACTATGGCAAAGAGTTCTTCCTCAACCCTAACTGACTTCAACTTTATTAGACATCCTTGATTCTGACAAATCCTGTGTTGTCATCAAAAGCAAAAGTAATCATATTACTTGACATTTAGAATTTTGTCCATGTTTGGACCAATGCTGTAATAAGGTCCAGAGTGAGTGATCTTGTCAGAACGTAAACCAAGCATCAGGTCTGTCGTTGCTAAGAGCACCTTGTTAGCACTGTCAACAAACCCTTCTGTCACGATTGTAACAAGGTCAGCCAGGTAGACCTTAGAGTGAGTTCCTTGATTTGGACCAGATAACAGCCCCAAATCAGGGGGCCTGAGTGACAAATATAAATAGGAGTGTAATGTGGAATTCACAAAAAATGCCAGTTGTCCAGATGTTGCGACAACACCAATGCTTTAGCTGGAGAACTGAATGCTGCTTTGAAAGTACCTATCCATAAACAGTTGTCATTTTCTGTGAGGCCAGCAATAAAGAGTCTCATTAAAAAAGCCGCTCATCACACAACCCACTCAATGGAGAAAAAAAGAAAGGCAAAGAAAAGGGAAAAAAAGGAAAAAAAAAAGAGAAAAAGTATATAAACTAGAGTGTCTGAAGTTCTGTTCACTCAGAACTGGCTGAGGAAGCTGGATCAGTGTCAGGGACTCTCCACTTGTAAATAAAGGGTGACTTAGTGACGGGATACTGGTCTCCAAGGGGTTGATTGACCTTCCATCACTTTTCTGAAGATTGGCAGTAAGGTGTTGTTCTGTTGGTGCTTCCTTTGGAGCCAATTAGGTACCAGGTAGACAAATGGTAAATCTGAACAGGAACTCTCATCATACTCACACCTCCACAGCCAGTTTGAGACTGGGCATAAGCTCACCCTTCCAGGTCATCTGACTAGCTATCTTAAAGGGCAGCACCCCCAGCTACATTCATAACATCCTTCCCTCTATTTTAAAACTCCTATTAATAAACATATATACAACAATCATGTTATACAAGCATTTTAGCCAACAAACGTACACAGTCAGAAATATTTATAAAAGCAGGCCGATCACAGAAGAACGACCACAGCCCCTAATATATTCCATCTGTAGACTACACCAACACGATTCACCCCTCAGGGGGAATGGTAGTTCCTAAAAGACGATCTCATCTCAGGAGCCATTTCTATGTAATCTCCCAGATGGTCTTTTTATTCCACATATACTTCCCTATCTGATTGGCTGTTACTGCCTTGTGATGCTACTGTTGTCTCCTCTCAGGGTATGACAACCTTAGCTTGGAGACAAGCGACTTGGTCAATACTCCTGGCTCCATTTGGACAAGTTCAGCATTCTGAGGGATGTTTCCTTTTGGTGAGGTGCAGTATCCAGTTGGCCCGCATGTCTCCTCCAGACCAGTTCATCCTCAGTCCGTACCTGTTTGAGCCAGTGCCGGGATCCATTTTTCCATTAGATGAATAATTCCAGGCCAAGTCCATCTCTCTTCTTCGGAATGCCCTTGAATTTGACATTCTGAGCTTCTGGTCATCTTCCTTCTTGAATTCACTCTACCATCTGTTCTCTTCTGGCCAAAGTAAGTCAATTGCAGTTCCCAGCTGGCAGAGGAACATTAAAGATGCCAGGAAACACTAGATCATTGTGTGTAGCATGTTCCTGTACATGGTGATGTACTTGATGATTCACTTTCCAAGCGACCTCTCTCTTTGTAAACCATTTATGGGTTAGATTCATGGTTTGAACAAATCTCTCCACTTGACTGTTACAGGTGATACAAAGGTCATACATCTGACTCCATGATTTTCCAAGTACTGGTTGAATTCTTACCTCACAAACTGTGGACCATTGTCGCTCATGAATTGTTCAGGGGTTCCCAAACCTGGCAAATATTTCACTCAGTCAGTCTGCTGTTGCTTCCGCCAACACCAACTTCATGGCCGCCATCTCCGGCCACTTTGGAATGAGCAAGCACGACCACGATCAGCATCTGTTCCTCTCCTGGCCCCACAAAATCAACAATTTTGCTGCTCTGGTGTTTGAGGCCATTCTCATGAGTGAAGTGGTAACACTAGCAGCCCCTTCTTACTAATGTTCAGGGTAGGCATGTCCTCTATTGCGCATCAATCTGGAATTCCACATGTGACTACCAAAAGTAGCTCCTGGCTATCTCCTCCTTTCACATCATGCCAGATATCCTAAGTGCACTTGTGCCAGCACTTTTCCTCTTAACAAGGGAGAAATAACAACTCTCATTCCCCACATTAAACACCCATCCGATATAGATATCTCCTATCTCTTGGACAGGTAAGGGCATGATTTGGGATTTGGGATTTGGACCCAAGTCCCCAGAACATGACCTGGGTCTCTGGATTAGCAGTCCTGCGATCATAGCATTAAGCCATCACCTCCCTCCACATCCGAAATCCCAAAAACAATTTCAGTTGAGACACATTGTCTGGTCTACAGGCCTTAATGATAGCCACCATCTTCTTGGGCGCATTGTGTAGTCCTTCGCCATTGATAACATGGGCCAAATACTCTATGGAGTCTTTAAAAAAAAACTTGCATTTCTGTCCAGTTGCTTGTAGGCTGTGCTCCTGCGATCTTTTTAGGATTTCTACTAATTTTTTCAAATGCTCCTCTTTGGGGGATCCAATAATCAAAATTTTGTCCAGATAACTTTGGATTCCCAGCAACCCACTTAGGATTTGATCCATGGTCTCCTGGAACAGAGCCAGTGCTGAAATGATGCCTAAAGGAAGTCACCTGAGGCAGAAAAGGTTGTTTGTCACTATCAGCAGTGGTGGCCAATATTCCTTTGCAACCGATATCTGTAAGTAGGGCTGTGACAGTTCCATTTTTGAAAATTTCTTTCATCTTCCCTTCCACGAGTGAAAGCAGGTATTGATCTACACACAGGGCTAAATTGACTGCAACCTTAAAAGTCGCTGCAGATCCCCTCCAAGCCATCTGCTTGAGGCTTGAACAACAGGAGTGGCCCATTAATTGGTGGTTACTGGTTTCAATGTCCCAGTTACACCAGCTATTCCAGTTCCACCTCAGTTTAGGCCGAATGCATCTTCTAACTCCGAGTGAGTGTCTCTGGCTCCCAGCTGTAATTTAACCTCGACTCCTTTCACTTCTGGAGAGGGTGCAGAGGAGGTTCACCAGGATGTTGTCTGGTATGGAAGGTGTTAGCTACGAAGAGAGGTTGAGTAGATTAGAATTATTTACATCAGAAAGACGGAGGTTGAAGGGGGACCTGACTGAGTCTGTAAAATCATGAGAGGTAAAGACAGGTGGGTAGCAACGAGCTATTTCCCAGAGTGGGGGACTCCATTACTAGGGGTCACAATTTCAAGGTGAGGGGGGACAAATTTAAAGGAGATATGCGTAGAAAGTTCTTTATGCAGAGGGTGTTGGGTCCCTGGAACTCATTACCCATGGAGGTGGTAGAGGCGGGCACGATAGCATCACTTCAGACGTACCTAGACAGAGACATGAATGGGCACAGAGCAGAGGGATACAGATCCTTGGAAAGTAAGCAACAGATTTAGATAGAGGATCTGGATCGGTGCAGGCTTGGAGGGCCAACGGGCTTGCTCCTGCACTGTAATTTTTTTTCTCTTTGTTCTGCCAGGATTCCTTTGAAGATATCTTTGAACTTGTCCAAGATGCTCTGCCAACTCACGTTTGAGTTCACCAGCCTATTAACCACGCTCCAGTTCAACAAGACGACATTTGCCTTTTACTATGTAAATTGGTGATTCTACACACTGGTTCCTTAACCGTAGTTGCACTGGTACATAGCTCTTCAGTGGAATCACTAGTTTGTGTTTATTCGCGGTATAATCTTGGCAGGTTTCAGATATACTGCCCCCAATTCCTCCCTATTGACTGATTCAGGAATTAGGGCCACTGCATCCTCTTCCGTTTTTACAGTCTTCCCCTCGACTTTGGGAAGAATCGAGAAACGATCAATTTCACCCTGTATCAGCAGTACATTTAACCGACACACTGCTGACTCTATGCCTTCTGCTTCTTCTATAGATCCAGCTGACGCCCAGCACTGCGCTCTGTCTTCAGGGTTATTTCTTTCTGTCTGCCACGGTCTCGTCTGGGTTGTACCAGCAACTTCAGGCAATATGGTTCACTCGCTTTCAGCTGTGGCATTGGTTTTTGAGTCCAACATGTCAACTCCTCGTCAGTCTTACCTCATTGGTGGCATTCTATAGTTGGTACAGTGTTCTGAGTTTCCACTGCTTGATGCACTTGGGTGCCATCAGCCAAATGAATTGCCTCACAGGCAGCCAACTCCAACGTAGCAATTTCGCAAGCTGTCTTGAAATCCAGGTCTCCTTTTCAGTAGCTTCTGTTGGAGGCCACAAGCCAAATGGCCCCATGAAGGATATTGCAGGAACTTTGCAAATATGCACTTGTTCCACTAACTTCTTCAAGGTGACCACAAATTAGGCAATCAACTCTACTTCATGCTGTACCCATTTGTAAAAATGGAAACCCTCCACAATCAATGGCTTGGGTGCGATTTCATTTCTTAACACTTTGCATAGCTCTTGGGATATCTTCTCTTCAGGTTTTGCAGGTTGCAGACTCTTTAGAATGTTCTTGTTGCCAACTGTACTTAAGAAAACTGGTACCATGGTGTCCTCAGTCACTTTGTTGACCTTTCAGCAAACAGTCCCCTCACCCCATATTGGCCTGCCATTTTGTTTACTGACCACAACTCTAGTAGCCATTCGCAGAACTGTGAATACTCCCTCACCAGCTGTCCTAGCGTACCATTCCTCTGACATTGCCCACAGTCCAAATACCCTCACGATCAATGAGTTGAAATGCCCATCTTGTGGAATTCATTGCCATGGAGCGGAGTGGAGGCCAGGACGTTAGTTGTCTTCAAGGCAGAGATTGAGGAATTAAGGGCTATAAGGAGAGTGCAGGGAAGGGGAGTTGAAATGCCCATCAGCCGTGATTAAATGGCGGAGTGGACTCGATGGGCCGAAGGGCCTTACTTCCACTCCTATGTCTTATGGACCACTTTCTGCAATGACTTTGGTAGCTCCCAGGTGCATATTCTCTTTTTCAACTGTCAGTCCAAGTCCCCTCACAGCTATTGCCATCAGCCAGCTCCCCGGTGAGTATCTTCTTTGCTGGTGTCAACTGCAGCCCCTCAAGACCACTTCCCTCGATGTTACCTCCCGAATCGTGCAGAGATTCTCAAGGCATGGCAATATCTCCTCTGGACAAAGGAAAAAGGCATCTGTATATGGTTTGTGGGCCAGATTCCATTCTCATCATCAGTTGTTAATGTCGGTGTTTCCTTTGGAACAAGAGATTATATACCAGGTAAACAAATGATAAATCTGAATAAGGACACGTCATTGACAATGCTCCCACCTCCAGAGCTGGTTCCCAATGGACATTTCTGGCTTAAAATGAATGCGATCGTCTTAATTTTAATCTTATACACTCACTTGTTGGGTTCTTCCATCATGGCCATCGGATACAATTTTCCTGAAGTTGACGCCCACAATACCTCATGTTTGTCCAGTTTTGTTGATGCAGATCTGAATCAATTCAGTTTCACACGAGTTAAACACAATGGTGGGTGAAGATTTCAACTCCATTAGGACAGAGATAGTCACTCTTACCAATACACTAACGGATGACAGATGGAATGCTGAGAATGATGTCAACTATGTTTATCTTCAGTGCGGCTTATCATACCATTTACCATAACAGCAGCGTGACAGGTATACCTTTGAGGACTCAGCCACCTCAGTTAGCAGTGTGCTGTCAAAACACTCTTGTTGATTGATACTGAAGTCTGCCACTCAAAGTATAGCCACTGCCCTTATTGTCTTCAATGCTCCTTCTAAGTGCTTACTGATGAGGCAGTATAGAACAAGAAATGTGAAAACGCAAAAGAACTTGGGCATTACAACAGATGTTTCCAGTGTGTGTCTTTTGTTTTGTTCTTAATAATCAGGTTTCAATCCTTTCCTTTGCAAACAGCAAGAGTCCTTCACGACTCACATTTCAGCCAATTCTCAGGGAATGCTAGACGACAGAACTGAAAATGCACAACATTCAAATTAACCTCAGAACTGGATCAGTGGAGAAACAACCTCCAAAGCACAATTACAATCAAGTGCTGACAGCTATCCATGTGGACAAGTATACTTTCAACAGTTTTTACATGTTGGTCAGTAATTTATTTGTCTTCTTACTTACAGTCCTAAGTATCTGGCAAGCTTTGTATAAAAAAGAAACATGTAAATTTTCAACTTAGATATGGAATACTTGCATTCACACAAAGGGAATCCTAACATACAAAGTGTGTCACTTACAACATCACTTGAACTCGATAAGGTAGAAGATGCAGAAGACAATGGACCAGATGAGTTTGAAGAGTGTTTGCTGAGACATGTTTCAGAGGTTCTGCATCTGGGCTGGCCTATGACTGCACAATCTTCTGAAATATTGTTGTTACATTTATCCAGCTGTGGTGGGCCAACAAGCAAAGTCACATCATTCCCTGAGAAAAGTGGAAGAGAAAATTTTTATTCATTACAGGAACTCTGTCTTTCATAACCATTTTTAATAAATAATCAATTTGCAGTTATTTACTAATCAATATTCATCACAAAATACAGCCACAAAGTTCTAACCCATTATCATCCAAAGAAAAATCACCAGTGAACTCTGATCTCAAAGTTGTTAGGTAATATGAAATTCCACTTTTGCCCTATAATTGAAAGTGACCACTTGGTTGATCACACGAAGAATCCTAACATTAACAAGATAGTTCAATGCTCATTATTCAGCCTGAAGAGTAGACAGTTAAAGTTTAGAGGTATGCAAGCTAAGGAAGTAGAAAAGGTAATTCTGATGTCCCTTTAAACACTGAAAATAGGACAATAAACTACAGATTCTTCGATATATTTGGCTCCAGCATGTCAGTAATAAACATATAATGACATGAAATTTCTTCCAGTTATTAGTTATTAGAAAGTATTACAAATACAATAATTCAGTCACGACACACCTACCATTAAATGGAGAATCATTACTGTTCGGTGGTCCCCAATGTTCATGTATCCAGGTCCTGTAGTCAGCAACTTCCTGAGTTACTCTGATTATTCGACCCAATATACTGTCAAGATACAAAGAGTATTAAATGGATATTTCTGGAAAAATAATTTATAATGTGATAAGCAAATAGTCTTAAATTGCTCAAAAATATCTTACCTTTCACACTCTCTGTTTGGGAAATATTTTGCATTTGGAGATACAGCGTGACTTAGAACAACATAGGCATAATCAAAGGCTTGCTTTACCTGCATGGCACCATATGAACTCCTACCAACATCATTTTCTTTAGAAAAAGAGAAAAACAAAAATTACTCACTCAACACACTATGGTCACTGTATGCCAAAGTCTAACTCCATAAAGTGAAACGCAAATATACCAAATCTAAATGCACTGGTCCAGATTTTGCTGGATCGTCAAAGATATTTTTATGAAAGAGTGAAGACCTGACAGCTACTTGACGCACAAAGTTACATCATCCACGCCTGCTCAGCTAAAAACAGAAGTCTGAAAGCCTCCAGCATTGCCCACAAGCCCTGCTTCAGTCAAATTCAGAGGGACCTTGTGTCGAGATCAAACACTACAAAGCTATGCACTGTATGCACATTAGTTATACCTAAGTTACGTCAACCTTCAGTTAAACAATGTAGAGAATATTTAATATTAGCTTTGTCAGAATTGTACAAAGTATAGAGAAGTACTGGAGACTGCAGAATAGATCAAGTAGGGTGAAACCAGAAATGCATGTATATCTGTCAGGAAAAGACTGACAATCTGTGTCTCTTTTGGAAAAAAAATGCTCAGTGGAGGCTCAGTAGTGATATTTAAAAATCATACAAAGTTTTGAGAGAATGAATAGAGAGAGAGGGTGTTTCCTGGAGGGGGGAAGAGCATAACATATTATCAAATACTGGATTTCTTGGTAACCACTTAAATAGGGATTTCAGAAGAAACTTGTTCACCCGAAGAGTTATATAAGTTCACTACCACAGGGAATTGTTGAAGCAAACAGTCAAAATGCTTTAGGAGAAGTCAGATAAGCAAATGTAATAGAGGATTATGGTGGTGAATTTTAAAGAAGGTGGGAGATGACTTAAGTACAGCATTAGCACTGCCTTGGACAGTTGAGCTAAATGGCCTGGTTCTGCACTGTACATCCAAAGTAATTCTACATTTCTTGCTCTAAGACAGCCAAGATATTAGGGCGGTGTCAGAGAGAGGAATTGTATTTTTATTAGCGTGATGTAAGCTAAATACTGCCAAACAATCTTTATCACCATCACATTAATTTTAGTTCCATACCCTCAAGAGCAATTGGAAAATTTTTAAAAATTGTACAAATATGGATAAACTGTTTCCAGCAGCTAATAAGTCATCAGAGGACACAGATAGACAAAAATGAATTGTGGATAACAAGCCCATTTTCAGCAAGTGACAATCTGAAATACACTGCCTGAAAAGATAGTTAAGGTTGATTCAATGTAATTTATAAAAGAAAACTGGATAAATTCTTAAGTAAACATAATTACAGGTTTGCGGGCCATTTGTGGGAACTAAGTTGGTACAAGTATGATGTTGAGTGGCTTCCTTCCAAGTCAAATCATTTAATATCAAAAAACATGCAAATGTTTTCATGATTTGGGTAGTGCAGTGGCTCACTGGTTCGCACTGCTGCCTCATACGGGCAGCGACATGGGTTTGATTTCACCTTCAAGTGACTGTCTGTGTGGAGCTTGCACATTCTCTCAGTGTCTGCATGGGTTTCCTCCAGGGCCTCCGATTTCCTCCCACAGTCTAAACAAAGTGCAGGTTAGGTGGACTGGCCATTCTAAATTGCCGACAGTGTCCAGGGAATGCACACGCTAGGTAGATTAGCTGTGGGGAAATGGGAGGTTACAGGCAAAAGGAGAGGATTGGAATCTGGAGGGATGCTCTTCAGTCAATGTGAACTCGATGGGCCAAATGGTCTGCTTCCACAGTAGAAAGGTTCTATGGTTTATCCATTTAGTGTCCAGCACCAGGTATATCACTTTAACACTTGATAATTTAGCTAATTTATTTTAAACATTCATATGAAAAATTCAAGACTACATAACCTGAACAAATATTTTCCTCATTTCACATAATACATGTTAATTTGTCTGCTAGTCTAGAAAATTTAAGAGCAGCTTTAATGGACTGCCTGTTTATGCTCGTACATTTTGGAATACTACCTTGACATTTCTTCCTTGTACATAGTTTATTCAGTCTTTTCAATGGTTGTTTTGAAATATTTCATTTAATTCCTTGTTCTTTACTTTCTGCTGTGTAGTTGTAGTGGAACGTATATTTTATTGATTTAAATAAACTTGAAAGACTCCAAATAATTAACAATCCAAACTTGAAATGATTGGGTCAATTTCTGATGCACTTTTGCAATAAATTGATGAGAAATACACTTTTTGATCATCCTGCAGCCAAATGGCCTCCAGCACACAGATTTTTGTATTGGCCCATGTGGGTAAATAATCTTAAAGATTTGAGACTAAATTTTTGAAAACTTATAATTGAACAGTTAAATACACTGACAAACAAAATTCTTGGTTGTACCATAGATTGTGAGACCAGAAACACAAGTTTCTTAGTTAAGTGCTGTTACACCTTTATACAGCACATTACTGTACATCATGGAATTAAAAACAACAATTTTTGTACGCAATTGACAACATCCATAAACTACCTTCATAAATATCAAATGAAAACATAAAAACACAGGTGCTATTTTATTGCATTTACTATAAATTACTTTGACCATTTAGAGCACAGCTAATGTCAAAGATGATACAAAAAAATGATACTACTCATTATTTTACTGCAAACTTAGAGAAAACATGAAAGTATTTTCATGGCAGTTACTTATTTATATTTTGAAGATTTACAATACCCTAGTCACAACACTAGCTGATAGTCACTTCCGTGCATCAGTAACTCTACAGGAAAGGGAAGAATACATTTAAGACTGTTATCACAAAATAAATTTCTGACTATGTTTTCCACATTATCTATAATCTTAATCATCACTTCAGGACCAGCGTTATTTGAACAAGTTACAGAACTCTTCTCTTCAGGGAAGGAGGAAGATGGACACAGGGAAAGAAGTGTCAAAATTTTGAGCAGCAAATCTTACAGCTATGTAGATAGATGACATTTTAGAAAACTTTTCCAATGAAATTTTATGGGTAGAAATTAAAAATCAAAAAAGGAGCAACCACATTGCTAGCAGTACTCTATAGGCCTCTTAACAGTCCAAGGGAATTAGAACAGGAGATATGTAGGCAAATCAGAGAGAAGTATAAAAGTAGTACAATAGTCTTCATTTTATATATTGAAAAATGGCAAGTGACTAAAGTATCAGATGGGGAGCATTTTGCAGAAAGCAATCGTAACTCCATTAGATTCAAAACTGTTCAAGTAAACGGCAAAGATAGGTCTGAAATCAAAGTTCTGGATTGGGGAAAGGCTAAATTTAATAAGATCAGATATGACTTGGTCTAAGTGGACTGGAAGTAGATACTTGGATTCAGAATAGTGGGATACATTCAAGAAGGAAAATATTGAGAGTACACCCAAACAGGCAGGACAATCAAATCCTGAAAACCCTGGATATTAAAAGGATACATCGCATTGGATTAAGAGAAAAAGGGATTCTCATGGCAAGATACTGAGGGGTCAAAACAGCAGAAACCCAAAATGAGTACAGAAGTGCAAGGGGGAAATCTTTAAAAGGAAATTAGGAGTGCTAAAAGCAGAGATGAAAGGATACTGGCAGGGAAAATCAAGGAAAATCCCAAGTTCTTTTACAGGCATATCAAGGGTAAAGGAATAATGAAGAAAGAGTAGGGCCCATTAAGGAGCAAAACAGTAATTTGCACATGCAGCCAGAGGACGTAGGTAGGCTTTTACATGAATACTGTGTGTCGGTGTTCACTGATGAGAGGAATGGTACAGGAAATCAGGGCAAGTCTGTCACATATTGCTTGAAATATATCGTACAGACAAGATTCCGATTGGTCTGGCAAGCTTAAAAAGTAGATAAATCTCTAGGGCTGGATGAAATGTGTGCCAGCTGAAGCCAGGGAGGAAGGGCACTAGTAAAACAATTTAATTCCTGTCTGGCCACACGTGAACTACAGTAGCCAATCAATCAGTCTAACCTCAGTGGATGAAACTGTGGGAAATAATTCTAAGGGACAAAATCTGCCTGCATTTGGTGAGAGAAGAGTTAATCAAGTACAGCATGGTTTTATTGTTAAGTGGAAGTCGCATCTGACCAACTTGATTGACTTTTGCGAAGAAATGTGTAGTGACAGCAATGTTTTTGATGTAGCCTGGATTTCAGCAAAGATTTTGATAAGGCCCCATATGGGACACTGATTGCGAAGGTGAAAGCCCAAAGGATGCAAATAAATTTGGCAAACTGGATCCATAAATGACTGAGTGGCAGGAAGCACAGGGTGATAGTTGAGGTTTCTTTAAGGAGAAGTCTGTATCCAATGACAGTGGTCCATGTTGAGGCCCTTGCCATTTGTGGCTAATATAAAATGATGTAGGCTGGCAAGTAGGTGGGTTGATTAAGAAGTTTGCAGATGATACAAAAATTGGTGGGGTGATAGAAGTCAGAAGGATAGCCTAAGATTACAACTGGATATAGACTGGATGGTCAGATTGACTGATCACTCCAAATGGAATTCAAACTGGATAAGTATGAGGTGACACATTTGAGCAGGTCAAATAAAGCAAGGGAATACACCTTGGATAGTAATACAATGGGAAGCGCTGAGGATTAGAGGGACTTTGGTGTACATATTCAAAGGTCTCTTAAGGCATCAGGACAGGTGGATCAAGTGATTAAGGTAACATATGGTACATTTGCCTTTATAGCCGAGACAAAAGTGTTTAAGAGCAGAGGAATTAAGCTAGAACAATATAAAGCATTGGTTAGGCCACAGGGACAGCATTGCAGCAGTTCTAGAATCCACATTATAGGTGGGATGTGATTTTACAGGAGAGGGTGCAGATAAGATTTACTAGGATGTTGACTGAGCTGAAGAGTTTCAGTTACAAAGGTAGATTGGACATCCTGGGTTGCTCCTCCTCAAGCAGAGGAAATTGAGAGGGGACATGATTGAGACTGTAAAATTGAAAGGGGTAGAGCTAGGGTAGACAGGAAGAAACTTTTCCCTTGATGAAGGGATCAATGACCACAGGGATTAGAGACTTAAAAGGTTTCAAGAGGTGAGGAAAAGCTTTTTCACCCAGAGAAGAGAGGGAATCTGGAATTCATTGCCTAAAATAGAGTGGTATAGGCAGCAATTCTCTTTGCATTCAAGTAACATTTAGATGCGCATCTGTGATGCACAAGCATACAAGGCTAGTGGGACTAGAATGATTAAGCTGTTGTTTTTGACCAGCATGGGCCAAAGGGCCTGTCTCTCTGCTGTTGATCTCAATTAACTATAATATTACCTTGTTGCAGTGGATCCTCAATATAAAGCATTGATGGCCTGTATCCATCAGCCATCGTTTTTTGCACTTCATCCTTAGCAACATATGAGCCCCCATCATTTATCCGAATACCAGTCTTAAGATAATTAAAATGCCTTCCATACAGTTCAAAAAATTCAATTAGAAGCACACCAAGGTTAGCATCACAGCTGCAGACATCTTCCCGAGGATGTAACTACAAACAAAGGAATATTAAAGGATTAAATTACGTTTTGATTTGTGAAAAATAAAAACAATTAAACATTTCTAAAAAAAAGACAGCTGCCTTCTTTAGGTAACTATAACCATGACGGAAGGCTAAAACAGCTGAACTATGGACTTATCAATCATTCAACGAACCAGAAAGACCAAAGGGACATTGCAGAATTTTTGCCTAACAAAATAGAAAATCACCTCGTGTAGCATCTTTGGTGAGACAGAAGGCATATTTCTAACAGCAATTTATGAGCTCAAACACAGTCACTAACACTAACTTCAATACACAAGTAGAATCACCAAAAACTCCTAATAAGAAGCATGATACCACATAATTAACAGTTTACATTACAGATTTCTTGTCTTTACAGGATTCTGCCAAGAGAGATCCTTAGCGTGAAGTACCATGTTTACAACAGCTTGGATGAACAACCAGATTCTCATACCAAATAGCTATGAGAATTACAAATAACTATTCAATTATGCTCATGTTTGAGGCAACGATTTGCTTAGTTGAGGGATTTTATGATGGGAAAACGAGAGGAAAACAGAGAAACACAATTTGCTATTTATTTTCTCGAATACATTCAGAACACTCTTCTGCAACGTGTTTGAGAATTAACAAATGATAAAGTTGTGTTAACGAGGTGTAGTCAACCAAATTAAACAATGTTTAGAGATTAGCCAGTATTTTCAGGAAAAGTAATGACAAAATATGAAATGTTCAAGCATTGATGGAAGCACTACTGCGCTGAACAAAATTTAGATGAAGATCTGTTACAGGACTTTTTTGTATTTGTTTTGACAATAGAGAAAGACAATAAATTGCCAATTACACATTAAACATGAAAACAGTTAATGGGATAGATTAACTGAATTTAAATCAAGTGAATGAAATGGTAGAGCAGGAATATACTATAATTTAAGACAGAAATCCCCAAGATTAGACGGCTTTCACTCAGGGTATTATAACAGAAAGTTAGGCAAATTGCAAACACATGGATCACCACTTTCCAAATCTCTCTAGATTTGGAAACCGTATATTCAATCTGAAAATTGCAAGTATCATTCCAATGGTTTCGAAAAGGGATAAGGAGAAACCATAATCTACAGACTAGTCAGTTTAACATCAGTTATGGACATGTTACTGCATTTCAGTCATGAGTATACTTTAAGCCTTTTACAAAACTAAAAAGTTCAAATATGGAAAAGCAATGTGCCACATTGAAAAAAATCCTTCTTTCGAAAATAGCATATAAATCTTAAAATTATGGTTATGCTATTCAAAAGGCACTTTATCTACAGGTCTCTTGAATTTTCTCAAGCGTGGATGGAGTGCAATTGAAATTTACAACTGCAATATCAAAAGATTCTATAAAATTATCAGGCAAGGTTATGAAAGGAAGTAGTTCAATGACAAGGAAGTGGAGAAGAGGCACAAGTTACATAAGATCTAATGGATCACATGACTGCCCTTCAAACTCAAAAGGGTTGAGTGCCTGCATATGTGCTTCAATATTCTAAACAAACTAGGTGAGAACATACATAAAAATCTGCAGATAAAGTTTTTCACCTGAAGAAAACTAACAGCCATGAGGAATAGGCTGTAGGAGCCAATGCCACCAGTGAACACTTCATTTAGGTCTCTCTGCAGCAGGAATTGCTTCAGCACTAGAACCAGGTACGGGAGCACAGGAAACTTCTACAAAAAAGAAAACACTTAATAGGTGTACACAGGAAATTAGCAATTAGGACTTTCAGAAATCTGAAGTAAAATTACCATGGACGTTGGAAAAAAGAAAAATTCAACATAAAGAAATTAATAACTTTACAACATTCTACTGCAAGTTTATTTTCAGGTTTTCAGGAGCATCAGTGGCAAGGCCAGTATTTGTTGCCCATGCCCAACTGCCTCTGAAAAAGTAGCAGTTAGTCCCTTTCCTAAAATCTGTCGGTCTTGTGGTGTAGCTACATTTACAGTGCTGTTCCAGGATTTTGTCCCAGCAAGAGAGAAAACAGTAATAGAGTTTGAAATCAGTCTGATCTGTGTCTTGGACGAAAACTTGCAGACGATGACCTCACGCATCTATTGCCGTTGTGTGCAGTAGAGTTCTGAGGAAGGGTCACTCAACCCAAAACGTTAACTGATTTCTTTCCACAGATGCTGCCAGACCTGCTGAGCTTGGAACCATGTGGGTTTTTGTTTTTGACTTTCAGTATCTGCGATTCTTTTGGTTTTCACGTAGTAGAGTTTATTGGTTTGGAAGGTGCTGTTGAACAAGGCTTGGAGAGTTGCTACAGTGTATTTTTCATTTATTTCACTCAAATAAGACTTCTACACCTGTATTTCTGATCCCTTTTGCTTTTCCATTCCATTTAACTCTTAGTTATCACCAAGTTCAACCCTTATTCTTCCCAACACCTCATACTTACCTACATTGAAATTAGTTTTCTAATTACTCTTACAAAATTGTTGACAACTTGTCAAATTCTGGAATCACAAGCTCCAAGGCAAAAATGGCCACTATGAAGCTCAAACCAAGGTATAACAGTTGCCTTTACATAAACAGAGGTGCCCCACTTTCACAGTCCCTCTACCTCATCCCACGGTCTCTGAGGCATCGCAAATATTTTCATATTTCAAAACTGGATCACAATGGAAAATGTTTGGTAAGCACTGCCCGAAACCGAGTGATCTCAAATGTGAGGGCTGTGCTGTGAGGACACATTGCATTCTTAAAGACACATACAACAGTTTTAAGAACAACTTATTAATAAGATCATCAATTTTGCCCAAAGGAGCAATACATTTTTGACAAATCAGCTAGGCAGAGAACACACAACTGGAACATTCAAATTGAGACTACATAAAGGGGGAGTTCAAATACCAGGCATGAAATTTCAATGAGATCCTTTTCAGTCACAACACGGGAAAGGAGTTTAAAAAACATTATTTTGGGCTACTTTACTATCCCAGCAATATTACATCAGAAAATGCAGAACCAAAATATTTATGTGAAACTTGACTCAAATCAACAAGTATCTTTGCTGATCTATTAGCTTCAGAATTGATAAACAAATTTAAACCAAGAACACATTTATCTTATTGCACGTGAAATATCTAAAGAACAGGAGAATTCAGTTCGAGGTCATGGCTGACATTCATCCCCAAACCAACACAACATAAATTATATATTATCCTGCAGAATCTTCTACCTTGATAAATTCATGAATAAGCTGAGCAGCTTTTACTCCATTTTGTACATTGAAGCTGATGTCCACTTTTACTTCAGTGTAAGAGTCCGTTAGTTTAATAATAGGTACCTAATGCATAAAGAACAAAAAAAGTTAATACAAAACAAAAATTTTTAAAAAGTGATCTAATTTTTGCAGAATTCAATTTCTTCCTTCCAAAACAATAAACAATTGAAAATTAACTAAGCAAAGTTGCGAACTAGTCAAAACTTAAACTATATACCATAACATTAACTCTGGGTTCAGGCAAGAATTACAAGGATGTTGCCAGGGTTGGTGGGTTGAGCAATAGGGAAGAGGCTGAATAGGCTGGGACTATTTTCCCTGGGGCATCAGAAGCGGAGGGTGACCTTATAGAAGTTTATAAATCATGAGGGGAATGGATAGGATAAATAGCCAAGGTTTTTCCCCCAGGGTGGGGTGTTCAAAACTAGAGGTCATAGGTTTAAGATAGAACGGCAAAGATTTAAAAAGGGACCTAAGGGACAATTTTTTTTCATGCAGAGGGTGACACATGTATGAATGAGCTGCCAGAGGAATTGGTGGAGGCTGGTACAAATGCAACATTTAAAATACATGTGGATGGGTTTAAGAGGGATATGGGCTAAATGCTGGCAAATGGGACTAGGTTTAGTTAGTTTAGGATATCTGTTTGGCATGGACAAGTTGGGCCATGGGTCCGCTTCAATGCTGTACATCTCTATGATTAAATATAACCTGAAAAAATATTACAAAGAATATCTGCATAATCTCTCTCAATAATTATAAGCATACGTTTTCAAATTGATGCCAACAATCAAAATGCGCCAGACAGTCTTGGGGTTTGCAACAACTTGCAAATGATGTCCCTAGAATGAAGACAGTTGTTGGCTGCATTCATATTGCCAGACATCTTTCAAACAAATTCGTACTGTTGATAACCACAAGGGATTTCACTGAATTGACATACAGCTTGGCTGTGATCAGAACAATTGGAGTATAGACATGTGTGCCAAATTCCCAGCAGCAATCACAATTCATTTTTCCTGCAGCACTGAAATGAATATTTTCCACTTTCCAACCTCCAAAGATTATTTGCAGTTCAGACAAAAATATATCACTGTTCTTCAGAACACAGTAGCTGAGCCATACGATGGCTCTCACACCACGATGAAGATCATTCAGTTCACATTCTAGCCCCTTAAACCAAGGTTCAAGATGCCTTGACATGCCTCAGGATTTTCTGCAGTATGCTCCAGAGACAGTGTCCCCATCTGCTGTGGCTTGCTACATCTCGCACAATATTGCTATCCATAGCAGACTGAAACTTGAACAGGCAGATCCACCAAATGGAGATTGGTTGGATAAATGCAAGAAAGAAAAGTCTACCTAGTATTCTTTGCAAAGAATTAATTTTCAATTTTTAGGTGAGTCGAAAGGATGCTACATTAAAAAGCTAAAACCAGAAGGCATTGTTAGCAGTTTTATGCACATGCATTGCATGACATTGAAAACATTTAGCCAACTTGTACATTAATCACTGACAAGGGATTTATTAACCGCTTTACAAACATATTTCAGATGTGTCACAGGTGAAGATTTCAGCAGGCATCCAAACACAAACACAATCAGTTGCATTAATTTATCTACGGCGCTTTTTTGGAAAGAAAATTGAAAGTTCACTTGTTAGAACAATTAGAACAAGCTCTTCTACTGAAGCTTCAGCTGACTGTTATAGATATTGAGCCTCTTCAATTGATTGCAGCAATCTATGTAGTCTCAATCTTGAGAGGTCATGGGCTGTAAACTGCAGCTCTTCAGGGTAGTCTAGCTCAACTGGCTTTCAAACACCATGGAGAACTATTGGCTGAGGTGGTGCTAAGTGAGCAGATACACATATTATCCTTTGTCGCCTCAACGGATCACAATCAGACCAACCGGTGATCATAATGAACGGTGGAGTAGGCTGATGCACCAAGTAGCCTATTCCTACTGCTATACCTAATGACCCAAGCCATTATTATAGACTGCAAATAGCTGATACCCAAGCAGTTGTGTGATTAGCTGTTACAGCTACCAACTCAAATGTCCTTTTTATTCCTACTGTCTGCCAATCAATTCATATTAATATATTCATCAAATACTTTGGAGACCCAGTTTCGTGTTATCGACTCTTGTTATAAGCTCTTACAGAATGCTCACTGGAATGTCCAAATACTCATCTACTGGTTCCCCATATCCATTCTGCTAGTTACATCCTCAAGAATTGTTAATAGATTCATCTTTTGGGATAATCATGTAGACTCTGTTTAACTTTATCTTAGCTCCAAGCAGAACAACCAAAATGTGACTGAATGTCAAACATACTCAAAGAGGCCACTTTTGTTCTCAATTCTTGTTCGTATGATTTTCGTAAGCATTCTGAGCTGTAGACCTAACAATGGGCTACTATAACAGTAACCAGAATACTACTTGCTAACTGTTAGGAATGAGCAACAAATGGTCACTTGGCCAGAAAATATTCACATCCCAAGAACAAAGAAACAAAACTGATGTTAGGCTAACTTGTCTAGAGTTTTCAGCAAGAGAGTGATGTTTAGTAACTTCAATTTTTGGTCATTGTTCTGGAATTCAAGTGATTCTGGAAGGCCAAAGTAAGTAATACTTTTTAGACCTCTACTACCAAGACTAGCAATTCCAGATTTATTAACTGTATTTAAACTCCAACAGCGTAACTGGTCCAATGACATTACCATTCCAAAACCATGTTCCCATATCTCTGTCATTTCCTTAATTTTAATTGTATTTACTTCCTACATACATAACCATTCTTAAAAGTAACTATTTTGATATGTTCCCCTGCAGAGGCAGAAGGCAAAGGTTGAAGTGATTTGAAAGGAAGAAGTATGTGGGTCTTCGTCAAAGTAGTAGATAAAAATAAAAGGATAAGAAGCAAATGCAGCGAGATTGGAGGTGGTAATTCTGAAGAGAGCAGTTTCAGTGAAAACAGTCATGAGATCAGATACAGGCTCCTCATCAGGCAAGAAAAGCAGTTACTGAAAACACTGAAGGCAGTAAGCAGCAGATTAATGTTTACTCAGAGTGAAAGTGAGGCTTGGTATAGTATTCCTTTGTGATTGACCGTGAAGGATCTGTTACAGGTTTGGAGGAGAGAGTACAGGAATTAATATCACAGGCAAGAAAACAGAAAAAGACAGGAGGATCTTACAGTCATAACCTTGCTGCCTCACATCACCAAAAACCTAGGTTTGACTCCATCCTCGGGCAACTGTCTGTGCGGGTTTCCTCTGGGTGCTCCGGTTTCCTCCCACAGTCCAAAGATGTGCAGGCTAGGTGGATTGGCCACGCTAAATTGCCCAGATTGTTCACGGATGTGTAAATTAGGTGGATGGGTCTGGGTGGGATGCTCCGAGAATCGATATGGGATTATTGGGCCAAAGGGCCTGCTTCCACACCATAGGGATTCTATGATTCGATTCTATGATTCATTTACTATCTGATACTTCTTTCCAGGCTTTCTTAATGGGGTCATTCCGTACCTTTTGCCACACTGTGTGCAAGTTACATATCTCTAGGCCTTAATGTCAGAAGTCACACGACAGCAGGTTATATTTGGAACGAATCCCCTTTCCTCATTCAAGCCATGGTCAATGTGTTGAAGAAACAGAACCTGTCATGGAATCACGTTTAAGTTTACTATATGTAACCTCTCCTAAGCAGCTTTATTCTCCCTTGAAATGTACTGACACACGCAGGTGGGCTCCCAATATATTCAGCCACTCCAACAATACAAGTTGGATGCAATGTTGCACTAACACCACATGCATCAGTGTCACTTTTAAAACTACAATCCACACCGTTTATTTGCCAACAAACACTGCAATTGTATTTTTGTATTTGCCACTTTTTCCTCCAAGATCAACAAAAAGGATTAACATACAAAAATAAACTGAAATACTTACGGTTGCTTTATCCAAGACTTTGACAGAGCTCTCATCAGCAACACTGTGTTTCCTAAGTGCTTCCTCTAAAGTCCAAAGAGGTAGACTTTCCCATTTTCCAAACACGACCAAGTCAATATCACTGAACAGCAGCGAATAAAAAGTAGTAGTGAATTACTTTTTTCATTCTAGGTAAAAATTTTTACACAAATGGACATTTGCGCACCACAAATTTGAGCATGACTCAGCCAGGCATTTCATCAGGAAAATAGAAAGACCAAGAGAATACAAAGCAAAAACAGTCTATGCAATTGGTTATATTTTGAAAAAAAGGATTCCTATAAAAGCACTTAAATGGGAATACACACAGGTCAAGCTCCTCTGTAACAAACTCTTCTTCAAAATTCTGAAGGGTCACTGGATTCTCGAAAGTCAACTGCTTTCTCTCCACAGACGTAGCAGACCTGCTCAGTTTCTCAAGCATTTTCAGTTTTTGTTTGATAAAGTGTGGAGCTGGATGAACACAGCAGGCCAAGCAGCATCTTAGGAGCAAAAAACCTGACATTTCAGGCCTGGAAGTGTCTAGGCCCAAAATGTCAGCTTTTGTGCTCCTAAGATGCTGCTTAGCTTGCTGTGTTCATCCAGCTCCACAGTTTGCTACCTTGGATTCTCCAGCATCTGCAGATCCCATTATCTCTGTTCAGTTTTTGTTTGTTTTTTTTATTCAAAGTTATTCAATCTGGAATATTTAGCATTACTCTTTAACTAAATGGTTCCTAAGTGTCAAACTACATAAAATACAGTCCATTTTCATGGCTCTGCAAAGTCCAAGCCAAATTTGCAAACATTAAAAAGCCATGTTGAAGAAACAGAACCTGACATGGAATAGTATTTAAATTTACTAAATGTAATCTCTCCTTGTGAGCCTTATTCTCCCTTGAGACTCCAACTGAACTGACACACACAGATGGGCTCCCAATACATTCAGCCAATCCAACAATACAAGATGGATGCAATGCTGCATTAACACATGCATCAATGTCATTCAGTTTTAAAAGTACAATCCATATTTGAGGAACCACACCATTTATTCTGTTTCATTTCATTTCACTGATTTCAAATTTTTCAAAAATAACAATGAAGACATTTTTGCATAAACCTATGCTGAGTCTCCAAATAATATTACTGTCTATGTTGGAGCAACGATTACTAGTTTGAGTGTTCTTCAGTTTAAACACTTAAAATGTTACTTTGACAGGTAAGTAAAGGATCTAACCTAGAAAAATCACAATCTCTGCAGCTCAAATGCCAGCCAGACTACTAAGTTTGCAACAAGAAATGGTCGATAACGGAAAGGGCTTTAAAAAAAATTCCTTCGGTCAATTCTCCGCAACTTCATTTATGCGAAGCATAGGGGATCTTGGTGCACTGACCGAATTTGGGAGTTTACTTCAGTTGCCATTAACAATGGTCAGTGGTCTAGAGCCAAGATCAGTACAACAACAAAAATAAAGAAGCAACAGAACTGCAAGAATAACTGAAGATTAAACACCCTCATCTAATAAAAATCAATGTAGCTTTCAAAACATAACAACTGGGCAGATCCTTGACTGAAAATCTAAGAATTTGGATTGTCTCCAAAAATGGCATTTTCTAAGCATATTTAAACCCAATCCCTCTCCTTAGGCCCGCTGTCAGACACACAATTCTCATGTAAAATGTTATGGACTAAGACCAGCATAAGTTATGGAACATATAAAATATTTAACACCACTGATTTACAGTTGCCCTAATTCATGGGTACTGCTATGGAATTGAATTCTCAAAGCACAAGTAAAATGTCTCATGATGCCATTTAATAAAAAATGGAATTTGTCTCAGTAGAAACATCCACGCAATTATAAAACCACAAATTGTTCAATCACAGTGAGCAATACCATGGGAATTAAAGCAACATCAAGTCTTACAACTGCATGTGATTCCTGTGCCACTATTTGTCTTGTTCATTAACCCCACATGTAAGCAAATGAAATATACACACATACAGTTAAATGATTTTTTAGTCTCCCGAACAGTAAGTGATGCTGCTATTCTTATAAATTTAGAGCTGAACAGTTTTGGCCAATAAGTATTTTGTTTGTGACAATATAGGATATCAATTGTAACTTCCCTCAAGTCTTTCAGGAGGTTCATTTTTATTTGCTTGACAGAAAAAAAGTTGCTGAATCCAATTTCGGTACTGTCTACTTTCAAAGAAATTTTGAAATCATCCACACAGTTGTTGCAAAATTAAAATCTTCATAACTTTCCTGATCCTGTGTTATCTACTGACAATCAAGGTCACTAGTTTATGGTGACTAGTTCGAGTTCTGTTCTTCCAGATCGCTGTGACAATTGCAATATGGGAAGTACATACTTCTTCCAAGCATCGCTATTTACTTCATATGACATTGTGTAAAGTGACATTGTGTCAAGTCACATTGTGTCGTCACATTGTTAAAAAATGTTCGTAAGTAATTACTCACTTAAATAGTATCTTGGGCTTTACTGCAAGAAAGGGGAGTATATAAGTAGGAGGGTTTGCTATGATTGTGCAAGTTATAAGATTACCAAACATGTTAAAAGTCTTGCATATAATGTACACTTCCTGCATCACACTTACATTTCCCATTAGGCTTACACTAACTGGACTTGAGATGAATGACAGGTAATTTTACCAAAACACAAGAATCTTACTTGGTATCTTACAGGGAAGATGGGGAGAGGCTGCTTCTGCTTGACAACGAGTCTAGGGCCAGAAGACAATCTCAATCTCAGAGTAAGGATTGTCCATTTAAGACAGAGTTGAAGGAGAATTTTTTCTGAGGGAAGTGAATCAATGGAATCTTTTACCACAAAGGGCTGAGGAGGTTTGGCTGTTAAATACATTCAAGGATGACATAAACAGAGATTTTTAATCAGTAAGGGAAATCAGCAATTTTAGGTATAAGGTAGGCCAGTAGAGTTGAGGATTATCAAATCCACCATGATCTCACTCAGAGGTGGAGCACATTCAATGGGCTAAATGGCCTGTTTCTGCTTCTATGTCTTATTGTCCTATGTCCTATATTGGACCAAGTCCTGCTTAGGCATCACTTCTATAACCACTCATTTACAAAGTTTTAAACAACAACATTGTTTTTACATAAATATATTTTCTTTCTTGGGATTTCAAGATCAGTGGCTAAGACAGCATTTGTTGCCATTCCTAATTGCCCTGGAGGTGGTGTGGGTGAACTGTCTTCATGAACAGCTGTAGCCCTTAAGTAGTGTGGGTGTTGCAAAAGGAGTTCCAGGATTTAAACCCAGCAACAGTGAAGAGATAGCGATAAAGTTCCAAATCAGGATGGTGTGTGGCCAGGAGTGTTACTTGTAGGTGGTATTGTTTCCATGCACTTGTCAACCATTATCTTCCCAGTGGTACAGGTCACAGATTTACAAGGTGCCTTGATGAGTTACTGGAGTACATCTTGTAGGGGGTACACATTAATGCTGCTATGCAGTGCTGAAAGGAGTGAATGTTGAATGTTTTTGATCGGTTTTCAGTTAGGTGGGTAGCTTTGTCCTGGATGATGTGAAGTCTCTTAAGTATTGTTTGAGCCAACTAACCGGACTCTAGTTCATCACACCCCTGGCAAGTGCCTTTTAGACGATACTTGGGAGACAGTAGTTGAGTACTCCCCAATGAATTCCAAGCTTCTGGCCTGTTCTTGAACTGTATATATTTGGTCCACTTCAGTGTCATGTTAATGGCAACATCCAGAATGTTGTCATTTTCTAGTTTCAACTGTCTTTTCTTGGTTGATGACTTGCTTCATAAGGGTATTTCACTAGACACTATACTCATGCTAATAACATTATTGATTGTGGCTATTTTACAATGAATAACTACTCTTTTCAAAAGATTTTAAGTGCGTCATCATCCTTCGAAATTAGCGAAAATTCAAATTCCTTAATTTTCTAGTATTTTAGCCAGTCTATTCCACACAGTAGAAATGCATTCAATTATGCTAAACTGGGCAGTGCAAAATTCTGCCACCAATACAAGCATCTCGGGGTAAAATGTCTTGTGACCAGTACAATGTCTCTGCTTTGATCTCTATTACCATCATCTTCCTCCAGATCCTCCACTTAATGTTTGGTTTTTAAGACTTTAGCATTTTGGACAGTTCATGGTATAGTGATAGTTCGAATCATACTTGAAAAAAAAAATCAATTGACTACACACTAAGTACTTCGAGTTCACTTGCTTTTCAAAATTATCAATAGCACTTCTTTCCACACATCTATTAGTTACAATTCTCCTTTCATATTGTCACCTATGATTTACCTCAATGTTCTTAAGAGTTTGTTTACAATTTCTGTTGTATCACTGAATACCCTCCATGTGCCACAAATGCCACATTCATAGGCACTTTCAGTGCTTCTGATGTTTCTACGAGCATTATGCTTATCCACAAATTTTCTTCAACAACAGAAGACTGTTGGTAGTTGTCACTTCGCCACAATTCAATAACTTAAATGCCACAGATAGCGAAGTTTCCAAATAAAATTTCTGCTGTCTCACCAACAACTCATGGAATTCCATTCTGTATGCTAACATAGTAATGTACTTGGTCTTTTTTAATTTCACAAAATCTGATAAGATCACATAGGCAGTCAATAGATCATCTTTTTGATAAATTTTATCCATGGGAGTTAACAGTCTCTCTACCTTCATCAATGTTCAAATTACCAGACTTCAATTTCACAAAACTTGTCTTAACATCTTGCTTCTGTATGGAAACAAAAGTGCCAAGACCAAACCTTGTTTCCTGTTTGGTAAAGGAGTAACTCAGGTTTGCTTTGCAACTTGATTCTTCCATTGGTGCTAAGGCTCATTTTCAGGAAACAAGGATGGGTGATCACACCCCAAAACTTTACATTTTGACTCAAATATTATCTGCTACCAATCTTGGGATCCTAAGGGAATTGAATTCACTTTAATGTGACAGTTTCATTTCAGCCCACTTCACTCCATAAAATACTCAACCCATTGATTACTAGCTCCCCTTATTTATAAAACTAATTCAAACCCAAACAAAACTGCAGATACTGGAAATCTCAAACAAAAACAAAATTGCTGGCAACACTCAGCATGTGTGGCAGCACCTGTGTTTCGAATCCAGTTGATTCTTCATTAGAAGTGATAGTAGCGAGGGAAACAGTCTCTCTCATCGTCTCTCTCCCTCTCTCACACATTAGAGAGCAGCCCTATACCCTGGTAAGACCATAGTGACTAACTTTTTAATATTGTTATTACACGGTTGTAAAAAAAATGTATAGTGGGTGAATTGATATGCGACGGTGACAGGTTGATATGGACAACATGAGTAGGAGCAATGAGTTGTAATCAATGTGGAGATGGGCAGTGCAGCCAGAATGCTATTTTGTTTCACGGTCACGATTACAACTGGGAGAAAGTCCCAGGGCACAAAGGTGAGTCTTTTGGCCAGCGTCTCTCAGCACCCAGTAGCGTCCTGTGGCTGCAACCAAACAGAGGGCAACAGACCCAACTCCAGTTCTGACGCCATCACTGCCCTTTCATCCCGAACAAGAGTCCTGGCTCTGGAAAACCTTTGTCCAAAGATAAACGCACTGATCAGTGTAATTTCCCAGCTCCCTCTAACTACCATTCAGATGAAAATCAGGTCCAAACTGCTGGTTTCCCTGGTGTTCATTTTAAAAATTTTTGTTTTAAGAAAACAAACATTGGAGCCAAGATACTGATCATGGTACCCACCTAAGGCATTCAGACAACAGGTTTATCTTTGATGTGACAGATCACCATCCTTCCACATGAGCAGTGTGGTAACAGAACACCAAGTCTAACAATATAAGAAATTGCAGGAATAGACCATTCAGCCCCTTAAGCTGGTTCTGCACATCAGTGAACATGGCTAATCTGATCATGGTCAACTTGACTTTCCCAACTGCCCTCCTCATAACCTTAAAAGTTCCTTGTAGGTCCAAAAAATTTGTCTAGCTCAGCCCTAAACATATTCAACGACCCCGTCTCCACCACTCTCAGAAGCTGAGAGCCCCAAACTCAGCAAAGAAACTCCAAAAAAGTCTCAAACAGGTCAACAGCTGTTGTGAAACTATGAGCCCTAGTTCCAGATTCTTCTCAACCTGAGTACAGGCACTCAAGCTTTCTTAATACGATAACCCTTTCATCCCACAAATCAGCCACCAAACCTAATCCAGATTATTTCAATGCAACTGCATCCTTCTTTAAACACAGTCCAAGACTGTACACTGCACACTAAGTATGGAATCACCTGTGCCCAGCACAGATATTGTGAGACCTTTCTTCTCTAATACTCCATCCTTCTTGCAATAAAGGCCAATATTCAATTTGTCTGACTAATCACTTGCCAATCTGAGCACAAGAACACAGTTCTGTCTTGTGACATTTCCTTCATTTAAATTAATATTTTGTTATTCTAGTCTTATTTCCAAAGTGGATAAACTTTTCATTTTTCTTCATTATATTCCATCTGCTAAAAGTTAACCCAATCGCTTAACCTCTGTTTGCAGGCCTCGCGTCCTCCTCACTTGTTTTCTGAGCTAACATAGAACATAGAACAGTACAGCACAGAACAGGCCCTTCAGCCCACGATGTTGTGCCGACCATTGATCCTCATGTAAGGACCCTCAAATTTCTGTGACCATATGCATGTCCAGCAGTCTCTTAAATGTCCCCAATGACCTTGCTTCCACAACTGCTTCTGGCAACGCATTCCATGCTCTCACAACTCTCTGTGTAAAGAACCCGCCTCTGACATTCCCTCTGTACTTTCCTCCAACCAGCTTAAAACTATGACCCCTCGTGTTAGCCTTTTCTGCCCTGGGAAATAGTCTCTGGCTATCAACTCTATCTATGCCTCTCATTATCTTGTATACCTCAATTAGGTCCCCTCTCCTCCTCCTTTTCTCCAATGAAAAGAGTCCGAGCTCAGTCAACCTCTTCATAAGATAAGCCCTCCAGTCCAGGCAGCATCCTGGTAAACCTCCTCTGAACCCTCTCCAAAGCATCCACATCTTTCCGATAATAGGGCGGCCAGAACTGGATGCAGTATTCCAAGCTATCTTTCTTTCATCAGCAATTTGTCTACATTACACTCAGTTTCTTCATCCAAGCAATCAATAAATATTACGTAGGTTAATATACAGCAAACAGTTAAGATCACAGCATTTTTCCCCATGGCACACAGTAGTTAGTTTGCCAAAACCTAAACTGACAAATGTATCTGTCCCTGTTGCCGGTTAGTTAGGCAATCCTCTGTGTTAAAATGATCATCTCAACATGGTGAGTTCTCGTGCAGTCATCTTTTGTGTGGCATCTTAGCAAATGCCTTTCAAAAGCCAAGAACACAGCACTAGCTATTACAATCTCAAAGAACTCAAAAACTGACGGTTTGTTCATACTAACATTTACTCAAATGTACTATTTCTTTTCTAACAGATTTTAGAGTAGTAGCCATTCAAACTGAATTTTGGATGGCAGCCAGCGTCAATGGAACTATACCCTTCCCAGAGCTTGCCAGGGTAAGTGGAAATGAAAGATTTAATTAAAAAACAAAGAAAAATGAATTTACACTTAGGCTGAAATACACAAAATAAATTTACTTCACTGTATTAGTATTAGAAATACCATAGACATAAGTTGTTATTGCAAGAAAAATGAAGATTCAATATGCAGAAAGTACCAGTTTGCAACTTGTTAAAGTTTATTTTTCCATTGTTAGAAAAGTTACACTAATACTGAAACTACTTTTACACATCTTTATCATTTGAAAGAGAATGATGAGTAATACAGTATCTAGAATCAAGTCAATAAAATGTTGAGATTTCAGAATAAACTTTAAAAGGATGGAAAGTGGCAGTATCTAAAAATCTAAATGCACATTATCTCAGTGTTTCATAAAAAGTTCAAAATGATGCACCTGAAGCATCTGAATGGCTTGGCATAAATTCATGCAAATACACTACATTACCATTTGCATTTTCCATGTATTACCTTGTTGGCAAGTACAGGCCAGTGCTAAAACTTCCAAATATCTGCACCTGAAATACAATTTATTTAGCATCAGTTAAACTTTATCATTCACGGAACATTTTTCAGTTACTGTCATAGTAAAACCAAATATGCCGATCTACATCATTTGTTGACATTTACTGCCCACTAGTGGCTACAACTAGATTGTAGTATCCAAATAAAACTTGTGAAGAGGAGAGAGAAAAAAAGTGCTCAAAATCAGAGACATTTTTAAATAGTGTATCCTGTATCTGTTTAAGCACAAAGTACACACTGGAGGTCCTGGCATAAAAATAACAAAAACAACTCTAAAACTTCCATTCAAAAGTAGCATTTTGTCATATGTCTATCAAAATTAAATAAGCTGCAATAATCATAAGTACATTACTGAAGAAGAACTGCCTATTGAATTAAAGGTTCAGATTTTCTTTGCAGTCAAATGAACAACTCACCACCAGCTTATGTGAACCTTCCTTCACATATCTTTGGAGAACACTGAGGCCCTTTTAAGTACTTACATCAGCATTGGGCCACAGTTCTTTGATGACACTTTCTATTCTTTCAACAACCTCCAACCGCATTTTTTCCTCTTCATGTCTAGGCGAAATGTAGTTGTAGAAGTCAATAATTTCTTCATGAAGTCTGAAATATTATTTAAAAAGTTTAAGATATGGCAGCTACTATTATATAAACGAATAATACACTTAAAGCATTTACAAAAGAACAGTAAAAATGCTTGGCACAAAACAAAGCTCAACTTCAGACAGATTTACTCTTAGTCCCATCTTAGTGTTGTATTTCTGTTTCTCTTCCTCTTTCGACACTGTAAACTATATTCACATGCGGACATTATGAACTCACTTAATTTAACTACAGTACTACAGTTGTCAAATTCAGGAAACCTGAGAAATTTTTCTGTAATTTGATGACCACGGTTGTCAGTCCTGAACATAATCATCAGGCGGTCAATGTTGTTTCAACAAAACACCCACAACTTTATTATATTCCAAAAAAGCTGCAGACATGATTTAGAAAGATTTCATCAAAAATTGAAAAAGAATGATCCAATTTTCTTCTCCCCCCCTCAACAATATCCTTTACAGATAACTCGAATGAAGTAGTAGGAAAAGGTGCAGATGAGCTGGAGCCAAGCGTGTGTACGAATGAAGATTCAGATGGCGAAAAGGAGCTGTACAGTCTGTGGACTAGTGGTCAGTTATTCATAATAAAGACCCTTTGCTTGCCAACAACTAGGCGATTGGTTGTCAGGTAGCAGTTCAGAATTTTGAACAAGACAGGGAAAATCATCTGATCTCTATCAACTCTGGAGGTCTCTGTTGTCTGTGGTAAAAGCTACATTAAGCTTGAAGAAAACCCATTTATTCTTCCTTCAGCAGATGCTGTGATTTTAAATTTACAACTTTAAAAGTGTGTACCAGCCACCCTCCTTCCCCTCCCAGCCAGTAAACTGACCCAAAGAAAGACAACCGAAAAGCAGTGTTTTGATGAGCATAAGAACCACCTCAGGAGACTGTGAAAAAGAATCACTGAACTGCACTTCTAGCTTTTCCCTCCACCCATAACACCATTCTTTTCCTATTCCTGTATTCAAATGTGTGCATGCACAGATGTGCTGAAGGGAGGTTACCATTTTTTTTTGGTGGGTGGGGTTGGTGGTGATTTTGAGGGACGTAACAAGTAGATTTAAGTGGATTCTATTTAGTGGTGATAAATAATCATTCTTGTTAAGTACAGGAACCTGGTCCATTCTTTGTTATCCTGGGTGAGAAAGTCCAGTTAAATCCAAGAATTCTACATTTTTAAGAAAAAAAACTGACTTTTGAGAGGAGTCCAAGGTTAGTGCAGCTTGATTTTCAGTGTGCTACCTCAGTGAAGCATGACATATGCAAGTGATACTTATGGTACTCTCACTGCATGTTTTAAAACAGAAACACTTACATGTAAAGCATCAAATAGGTGCATGTAGAATGATAAATTTTAAATATCTGCAAATTATTACCAACACAATCAGCTTGATAAAGCAACACATCTTACTTTTGATCTGAATTACTTCTTTTTAACCAGAGTCCTATTACCTAAGTAGGAGCATCTATCTTCTACAGCACTATTTTCTACAGTTCAAGGAGCTATGCCACATAAACAGTTCATAATTTCAACTACGAACTCAGCTTTTGAACATCTTCAAATACTCATTTGGATATCTGACATCAGACATCAGACATCCTACACACCCTTTCAACCAGGGAAGCGGAAAATGGTGACAATCATTGAAAGGAAAACTTCAAGCAATAATTTTAAAATAAATAATGAAAGAAAGGCAAGAAAGGGGGGGAGGAGAAGAGAGAAAAGGATCAGTTATAAAGATGAGCAGCATTTCATGCATTAGAAATGACAAGTTACATCTATCCCAGTTCCTCTGTGAATTGTGGCTTCAAAAAAAAAAATTGTGACCTGCTCCTAAATACGAATTTTTCTATCAATGCCAAGAAGCATACAGAGCTATGCCAATCCAGAATCTTTGCATTCAGGCAAAGAGAAAAGACAAGTTTGATTGCTTACAGCTATTCTACATTACATTTCATTCATTTTCCTAATCCTTCGGGTTTCTTTCGGGTTAAGTACCATTCGTTCTTAACCATGTAATCTTGCACCTATTTTATCTATCACAGGAAGGGAAATCAAACAAATACATACTATGTGCTTCAAACTTTGAATATTAAATTACTCAGAATGCAAGGAAAACAGCAAATCATCAAATTGAATAACGCTAAAAAGATTACATTTTGTCAATCCTTTTCATCTCACACTCAGAATTCATAAATAACATCAATATGAAGATAAGAATACTTTTAATGTAAGAAGTTTGTGTTGATTGGTTCTGCCTCCAAGAATAGACTCTGATCGGTAGTGACATTGTCATGAAAAATGCACTGGCAAGGTGA